>NW_028290851.1:0-243000 GCF_964205215.1 Stylophora pistillata
AGGCGCGCACCTCCTGCCAGATCACGGCAGCCGTAGTGGCACGCCTGCGAGTGAGAGGCTGTGCACTGTGAGGCACATGTGCTAAAGAAGGCGGTGAGTCTTGTAGTCACGCCTGCCACTTCCACGAAACACATCACCACGCGGCCAAACCTTATTCCCGCGTGCAGTAGATAGTCCCAGGGGAGTTGGGGAGTAGGCGCGCACCTCCTGCCAGATCACGGCAGCCGTAGTGGCACGCCTGAGAGTGAGAGGCTGTGCACTATGAGGCACATGTGCTAAAGAAGGCGGTGAGCCTTGTACTCACGCCTGCCCCTTCCACGAAACGCATGACAACGCCACCAAAATGAAATCCCAGGTGCACTAGACCCAGGGAAACCTCGGCAATAGACGCGCAACTCCGAGAAAGCACGGGCGACGGAGTGGCACGCCTGCGAGTGAGAGGCTGTGCACTATGAGGCACATGTGCTAAAGAAGGCGGTGAGCCTTGTACTCACGCCTGCCACTTCCACGAAACGCATGACAACGCCACCAAAATGAAATCCCAGGTGCACTAGACCCAGGGAAACCTCGGCAATAGACGCGCAACTCCGGGAAAGCACGGGCGACGGAGTGGCATGCGTGAGAGTTAGAGGCTGTGCAAGGTGTAAGGGCTAAGCCTTGTACTCACGCCTGCCACTTCCACGAAACACATCACCACGCGGCCAAAACGGATTCCCGGGTGCAGTAGATAGTCCCAGGGGAGTTGGAGAGTAGTCGGGAACCTCCTGCCAAGTCACGGCAGCCGTAGTGGCACGCCTGCGAGTGAGAGGCTGTGCACTGTTAGGCACATGTGCTAAAGAAGGCGGTGAGTCTTGTACTCACGCCTGCCACTTCCTCGGAACACAGCACCACGCGGCCAAAACTTATTCCCGGGTGCAGTAAATAGTCCCAGGGGAGTTGGGGAGTAGGCGCGCACCTCCTGCCAGATCACGGCAGCCGTAGTGGCACGCCTGCGAGTGAGAGGCTGTGCACTATGAGGCACATGTGCTAAAGAAGGCGGTGAGCCTTGTACTCACGCCTGCCACTTCCACGAAACGCATGACAACGCCACCAAAATGAAATCCCAGCTGCACTGCACCCAGGGAAACCTCGGCAATAGACGCGAAACTCCGGGAAAGCACGGGCGACGGAGTGGCATGCGTGAGAGAGAGAGAGGCTGTGCAAGGTGTAAGGGCTGAGCCTTGTAGTCACGCCTGCCACTTCCACGAAACACATCACCACGCAGCCAAAACGGATTCCCGGGTGCAGTAGATAGTCCCAGGGGAGTTGGGGAGTAGGCGCCCACCTCCTGCCAAATCACGGCAGCCGTAGTGGCACGCCTGCGAGTGAGAGGCTCTGCACTATGAGGCACATGTGCTAAAGAAGGCGGTCAGTCTTGTACTCACCCCTGCCACTTCCACAAAACGCATCAGCACGCGGCCAAAATGAAATCCCAGGTGCAATAGACCCAGGGAAACCTCGGCAATAGACGCGCAACTCCGGGAAAGCACGGGCGACGGAGTGGCATGCGTGAGAGTGAGAGACTGTCTAAGGTGTAAGGGCTAAGCCTTGTAGTCACGCCTGCCACTTCCACGAAACACATCACCACGCGGCCAAAAAGGATTCCCGGGTGTAGTAGATAGTCCCAGGGGAGTTGGAGAGTAGTCGAGCACCTCCTGCCAAATCACGGCAGCCATAGTGGCACGCCTGCGAGTGAGAGGCTGTGCACTGTGAGGCACATGTGCTAAAGAAGGCGGTGAGCCTTGTAGTCACGCCTGCCACTTCCACGAAACACATCACCACGCGGCCAAAACTTATTCCCGGGTGCAGTAGATAGTCCCAGGGGAGTTGGGGAATAGGCGCGCACCTCCTACCAAATCACGGCAACCGTAGTGGCACGCCTGCGAGTGAGAGGCTGTCCACTGTGAGGCACATGTGCTAAAGAAGGCGGTGAGTCTTGTAGTCACGCCTGCCACTTCCACGAAACACATCACCACGCGGCCAAAACTTATTCCCGGGTGCAGTAGATAGTCCCAGGGGAGTTGGCAAGTAATCGCGCACCTCCTGCCAAATCACGGCAGCCGTAGTGGCACGCCTGCGAGTGAGAGGCTGTGCACTGTGAGGCACATGTGCTAAAGAAGGCGGTGAGTCTTGTAGTCACGCCTGCCACTTCCACGAAACACATCACCACGCGGCCAAACCTTATTCCCGCGTGCAGTAGATAGTCCCAGGGGAGTTGGGGAGTAGGCGCGCACCTCCTGCCAGATCACGGCAGCCGTAGTGGCACGCCTGCGAGTGAGAGGCTGTGCACTATGAGGCACATGTGCTAAAGAAGGCGGTGAGCCTTGTACTCACGCCTGCCCCTTCAACGAAACGCATGACAACGCCACCAAAATGAAATCCCAGGTGCACTAGACCCAGGGAAACCTCGGCAATAGACGCGCAACTCCGAGAAAGCACGGGCGACGGAGTGGCATGCGTGAGAGTTAGAGGCTGTGCAAGGTGTAAGGGCTAAGCCTTGTACTCACGCCTGCCACTTCCACGAAACACATCACCACGCGACCAAAACTTATTCCCGGGTGAAGTAGATAGTCCCAGGGGAGTTGGGGAGTAGGCGCGCACCTCCTGCCAAATCACGGCAACCGTAGTGGCACGCCTGCGAGTGAGAGGCTGTGCACTATGAGGCACATGTGCTAAAGAAGGCGGTGAGTCTTGTAGTCACGCCTGCCACTTCCACGAAACACATCACCACGCGGCCAAAACTTATTCCCGGGTGCAGTAGATAGTCCCAGGGGAGTTGGCAAGGAATCGCGCACCTCCTGCCAAATCACGCCAGCCGTAGTGGCACGCCTGCGAGTGAGAGGCTGTGCACTGTGAGGCACATGTGCTAAAGAAGGCGGTGAGTCTTGTAGTCACGCCTGCCACTTCCACGAAACACATCACCACGCGGCCAAACCTTATTCCCGCGTGCAGTAGATAGTCCCAGGGGAGTTGGGGAGTAGGCGCGCACCTCCTGCCAGATCACGGCAGCCGTAGTGGCACGCCTGCGAGTGAGAGGCTGTGCACTATGAGGCACATGTGCTAAAGAAGGCGGTGAGCCTTGTACTCACGCCTGCCACTTCCACGAAACGCATGACAACGCCACCAAAATGAAATCCCAGGTGCACTAGACCCAGGGAAACCTCGGCAATAGACGCGCAACTCCGGGAAAGCACGGGCGACGGAGTGGCATGCGTGAGAGTTAGAGGCTGTGCAAGGTGTAAGGGCTAAGCCTTGTACTCACGCCTGCCACTTCCACGAAACACATCACCACGCGGCCAAAACGGATTCCCGGGTGCAGTAGATAGTCCCAGGGGAGTTGGAGAGTAGTCGGGAACCTCCTGCCAAGTCACGGCAGCCGTAGTGGCACGCCTGCGAGTGAGAGGCTGTGCACTGTTAGGCACATGTGCTAAAGAAGGCGGTGAGTCTTGTACTCACGCCTGCCACTTCCTCGGAACACAGCACCACGCGGCCAAAACTTATTCCCGGGTGCAGTAAATAGTCCCAGGGGAGTTGGGGAGTAGGCGCGCACCTCCTGCCAGATCACGGCAGCCGTAGTGGCACGCCTGCGAGTGAGAGGCTGTGCACTATGAGGCACATGTGCTAAAGAAGGCGGTGAGCCTTGTACTCACGCCTGCCACTTCCACGAAACGCATGACAACGCCACCAAAATGAAATCCCAGCTGCACTGCACCCAGGGAAACCTCGGCAATAGACGCGAAACTCCGGGAAAGCACGGGCGACGGAGTGGCATGCGTGAGAGAGAGAGAGGCTGTGCAAGGTGTAAGGGCTGAGCCTTGTAGTCACGCCTGCCACTTCCACGAAACACATCACCACGCAGCCAAAACGGATTCCCGGGTGCAGTAGATAGTCCCAGGGGAGTTGGGGAGTAGGCGCCCACCTCCTGCCAAATCACGGCAGCCGTAGTGGCACGCCTGCGAGTGAGAGGCTCTGCACTATGAGGCACATGTGCTAAAGAAGGCGGTCAGTCTTGTACTCACCCCTGCCACTTCCACAAAACGCATCAGCACGCGGCCAAAATGAAATCCCAGGTGCAATAGACCCAGGGAAACCTCGGCAATAGACGCGCAACTCCGGGAAAGCACGGGCGACGGAGTGGCATGCGTGAGAGTGAGAGACTGTCCAAGGTGTAAGGGCTAAGCCTTGTAGTCACGCCTGCCACTTCCACGAAACACATCACCACGCGGCCAAAAAGGATTCCCGGGTGTAGTAGATAGTCCCAGGGGAGTTGGAGAGTAGTCGAGCACCTCCTGCCAAATCACGGCAGCCATAGTGGCACGCCTGCGAGTGAGAGGCTGTGCACTGTGAGGCACATGTGCTAAAGAAGGCGGTGAGCCTTGTAGTCACGCCTGCCACTTCCACGAAACACATCACCACGCGGCCAAAACTTATTCCCGGGTGCAGTAGATAGTCCCAGGGGAGTTGGGGAATAGGCGCGCACCTGTTACCAAATCATGGCAACCGTAGTGGCACGCCTGCGAGTGAGAGGCTGTCCACTGTGAGGCACATGTGCTAAAGAAGGCGGTGAGTCTTGTAGTCACGCCTGCCACTTCCACGAAACACATCACCACGCGGCCAAAACTTATTCCCGGGTGCAGTAGATAGTCCCAGGGGAGTTGGCAAGTAATCGCGCACCTCCTGCCAAATCACGGCAGCCGTAGTGGCACGCCTGCGAGTGAGAGGCTGTGCACTGTGAGGCACATGTGCTAAAGAAGGCGGTGAGTCTTGTAGTCACGCCTGCCACTTCCACGAAACACATCACCACGCGGCCAAACCTTATTCCCGCGTGCAGTAGATAGTCCCAGGGGAGTTGGGGAGTAGGCGCGCACCTCCTGCCAGATCACGGCAGCCGTAGTGGCACGCCTGCGAGTGAGAGGCTGTGCACTATGAGGCACATGTGCTAAAGAAGGCGGTGAGCCTTGTACTCACGCCTGCCCCTTCCACGAAACGCATGACAACGCCACCAAAATGAAATCCCAGGTGCACTAGACCCAGGGAAACCTCGGCAATAGACGCGCAACTCCGAGAAAGCACGGGCGACGGAGTGGCATGCGTGAGAGTTAGAGGCTGTGCAAGGTGTAAGGGCTAAGCCTTGTACTCACGCCTGCCACTTCCACGAAACACATCACCACGCGACCAAAACTTATTCCCGGGTGAAGTAGATAGTCCCAGGGAAGTTGGGGAGTAGGCGCGCACCTCCTGCCAAATCACGGCAACCGTAGTGGCACGCCTGCGAGTGAGAGGCTGTGCACTATGAGGCACATGTGCTAAAGAAGGCGGTGAGTCTTGTAGTCACGCCTGCCACTTCCACGAAACACATCACCACGCGGCCAAAACTTATTCCCGGGTGCAGTAGATAGTCCCAGGGGAGTTGGCAAGGAATCGCGCACCTCCTGCCAAATCACGCCAGCCGTAGTGGCACGCCTGCGAGTGACAGGCTGTGCACTGTGAGGCACATGTGCTAAAGAAGGCGGTGAGTCTTGTAGTCACGCCTGCCACTTCCACGAAACACATCACCACGCGGCCAAACCTTATTCCCGCGTGCAGTAGATAGTCCCAGGGGAGTTGGGGAGTAGGCGCGCACCTCCTGCCAGATCACGGCAGCCGTAGTGGCACGCCTGCGAGTGAGAGGCTGTGCACTATGAGGCACATGTGCTAAAGAAGGCGGTGAGCCTTGTACTCACGCCTGCCACTTCCACGAAACGCATGACAACGCCACCAAAATGAAATCCCAGGTGCACTAGACCAAGGGAAACCTCGGCAATAGACGTGCAACTCCGGGAAAGCACGGGCGACGGAGTGGCATGCGTGAGAGTTAGAGGCTGTGCAAGGTGTAAGGGCTAAGCCTTGTACTCACGCCTGCCACTTCCACGAAACACATCACCACGCGGCCAAAACGGATTCCCGGGTGCAGTAGATAGTCCCAGGGGAGTTGGAGAGTAGTCGGGAACCTCCTGCCAAGTCACGGCAGCCGTAGTGGCACGCCTGCGAGTGAGAGGCTGTGCACTGTTAGGCACATGTGCTAAAGAAGGCGGTGAGTCTTGTACTCACGCCTGCCACTTCCTCGGAACACAGCACCACGCGGCCAAAACTTATTCCCGGGTGCAGTAAATAGTCCCAGGGGAGTTGGGGAGTAGGCGCGCACCTCCTGCCAGATCACGGCAGCCGTAGTGGCACGCCTGCGAGTGAGAGGCTGTGCACTATGAGGCACATGTGCTAAAGAAGGCGGTGAGCCTTGTACTCACGCCTGCCACTTCCACGAAACGCATGACAACGCCACCAAAATGAAATCCCAGCTGCACTGCACCCAGGGAAACCTCGGCAATAGACGCGAAACTCCGGGAAAGCACGGGCGACGGAGTGGCATGCGTGAGAGAGAGAGAGGCTGTGCAAGGTGTAAGGGCTGAGCCTTGTAGTCACGCCTGCCACTTCCACGAAACACATCACCACGCAGCCAAAACGGATTCCCGGGTGCAGTAGATAGTCCCAGGGGAGTTGGGGAGTAGGCGCCCACCTCCTGCCAAATCACGGCAGCCGTAGTGGCACGCCTGCGAGTGAGAGGCTCTGCACTATGAGGCACATGTGCTAAAGAAGGCGGTCAGTCTTGTACTCACCCCTGCCACTTCCACAAAACGCATCAGCACGCGGCCAAAATGAAATCCCAGGTGCAATAGACCCAGGGAAACCTCGGCAATAGACGCGCAACTCCGGGAAAGCACGGGCGACGGAGTGGCATGCGTGAGAGTGAGAGACTGTCCAAGGTGTAAGGGCTAAGCCTTGTAGTCACGCCTGCCACTTCCACGAAACACATCACCACGCGGCCAAAAAGGATTCCCGGGTGTAGTAGATAGTCCCAGGGGAGTTGGAGAGTAGTCGAGCACCTCCTGCCAAATCACGGCAGCCATAGTGGCACGCCTGCGAGTGAGAGGCTGTGCACTGTGAGGCACATGTGCTAAAGAAGGCGGTGAGCCTTGTAGTCACGCCTGCCACTTCCACGAAACACATCACCACGCGGCCAAAACTTATTCCCGGGTGCAGTAGATAGTCCCAGGGGAGTTGGGGAATAGGCGCGCACCTGTTACCAAATCATGGCAACCGTAGTGGCACGCCTGCGAGTGAGAGGCTGTCCACTGTGAGGCACATGTGCTAAAGAAGGCGGTGAGTCTTGTAGTCACGCCTGCCACTTCCACGAAACACATCACCACGCGGCCAAAACTTATTCCCGGGTGCAGTAGATAGTCCCAGGGGAGTTGGCAAGTAATCGCGCACCTCCTGCCAAATCACGGCAGCCGTAGTGGCACGCCTGCGAGTGAGAGGCTGTGCACTGTGAGGCACATGTGCTAAAGAAGGCGGTGAGTCTTGTAGTCACGCCTGCCACTTCCACGAAACACATCACCACGCGGCCAAACCTTATTCCCGCGTGCAGTAGATAGTCCCAGGGGAGTTGGGGAGTAGGCGCGCACCTCCTGCCAGATCACGGCAGCCGTAGTGGCACGCCTGCGAGTGAGAGGCTGTGCACTATGAGGCACATGTGCTAAAGAAGGCGGTGAGCCTTGTACTCACGCCTGCCCCTTCCACGAAACGCATGACAACGCCACCAAAATGAAATCCCAGGTGCACTAGACCCAGGGAAACCTCGGCAATAGACGCGCAACTCCGAGAAAGCACGGGCGACGGAGTGGCATGCGTGAGAGTTAGAGGCTGTGCAAGGTGTAAGGGCTAAGCCTTGTACTCACGCCTGCCACTTCCACGAAACACATCACCACGCGACCAAAACTTATTCCCGGGTGAAGTAGATAGTCCCAGGGAAGTTGGGGAGTAGGCGCGCACCTCCTGCCAAATCACGGCAACCGTAGTGGCACGCCTGCGAGTGAGAGGCTGTGCACTATGAGGCACATGTGCTAAAGAAGGCGGTGAGTCTTGTAGTCACGCCTGCCACTTCCACGAAACACATCACCACGCGGCCAAAACTTATTCCCGGGTGCAGTAGATAGTCCCAGGGGAGTTGGCAAGGAATCGCGCACCTCCTGCCAAATCACGCCAGCCGTAGTGGCACGCCTGCGAGTGACAGGCTGTGCACTGTGAGGCACATGTGCTAAAGAAGGCGGTGAGTCTTGTAGTCACGCCTGCCACTTCCACGAAACACATCACCACGCGGCCAAACCTTATTCCCGCGTGCAGTAGATAGTCCCAGGGGAGTTGGGGAGTAGGCGCGCACCTCCTGCCAGATCACGGCAGCCGTAGTGGCACGCCTGCGAGTGAGAGGCTGTGCACTATGAGGCACATGTGCTAAAGAAGGCGGTGAGCCTTGTACTCACGCCTGCCACTTCCACGAAACGCATGACAACGCCACCAAAATGAAATCCCAGGTGCACTAGACCCAGGGAAACCTCGGCAATAGACGCGCAACTCCGGGAAAGCACGGGCGACGGAGTGGCATGCGTGAGAGTTAGAGGCTGTGCAAGGTGTAAGGGCTAAGCCTTGTACTCACGCCTGCCACTTCCACGAAACACATCACCACGCGGCCAAAACGGATTCCCGGGTGCAGTAGATAGTCCCAGGGGAGTTGGAGAGTAGTCGGGAACCTCCTGCCAAGTCACGGCAGCCGTAGTGGCACGCCTGCGAGTGAGAGGCTGTGCACTGTTAGGCACATGTGCTAAAGAAGGCGGTGAGTCTTGTACTCACGCCTGCCACTTCCTCGGAACACAGCACCACGCGGCCAAAACTTATTCCCGGGTGCAGTAAATAGTCCCAGGGGAGTTGGGGAGTAGGCGCGCACCTCCTGCCAGATCACGGCAGCCGTAGTGGCACGCCTGCGAGTGAGAGGCTGTGCACTATGAGGCACATGTGCTAAAGAAGGCGGTGAGCCTTGTACTCACGCCTGCCACTTCCACGAAACGCATGACAACGCCACCAAAATGAAATCCCAGCTGCACTGCACCCAGGGAAACCTCGGCAATAGACGCGAAACTCCGGGAAAGCACGGGCGACGGAGTGGCATGCGTGAGAGAGAGAGAGGCTGTGCAAGGTGTAAGGGCTGAGCCTTGTAGTCACGCCTGCCACTTCCACGAAACACATCACCACGCAGCCAAAACGGATTCCCGGGTGCAGTAGATAGTCCCAGGGGAGTTGGGGAGTAGGCGCCCACCTCCTGCCAAATCACGGCAGCCGTAGTGGCACGCCTGCGAGTGAGAGGCTCTGCACTATGAGGCACATGTGCTAAAGAAGGCGGTCAGTCTTGTACTCACCCCTGCCACTTCCACAAAACGCATCAGCACGCGGCCAAAATGAAATCCCAGGTGCAATAGACCCAGGGAAACCTCGGCAATAGACGCGCAACTCCGGGAAAGCACGGGCGACGGAGTGGCATGCGTGAGAGTGAGAGACTGTCCAAGGTGTAAGGGCTAAGCCTTGTAGTCACGCCTGCCACTTCCACGAAACACATCACCACGCGGCCAAAAAGGATTCCCGGGTGTAGTAGATAGTCCCAGGGGAGTTGGAGAGTAGTCGAGCACCTCCTGCCAAATCACGGCAGCCATAGTGGCACGCCTGCGAGTGAGAGGCTGTGCACTGTGAGGCACATGTGCTAAAGAAGGCGGTGAGCCTTGTAGTCACGCCTGCCACTTCCACGAAACACATCACCACGCGGCCAAAACTTATTCCCGGGTGCAGTAGATAGTCCCAGGGGAGTTGGGGAATAGGCGCGCACCTCCTACCAAATCACGGCAACCGTAGTGGCACGCCTGCGAGTGAGAGGCTGTCCACTGTGAGGCACATGTGCTAAAGAAGGCGGTGAGTCTTGTAGTCACGCCTGCCACTTCCACGAAACACATCACCACGCGGCCAAAACTTATTCCCGGGTGCAGTAGATAGTCCCAGGGGAGTTGGCAAGTAATCGCGCACCTCCTGCCAAATCACGGCAGCCGTAGTGGCACGCCTGCGAGTGAGAGGCTGTGCACTGTGAGGCACATGTGCTAAAGAAGGCGGTGAGTCTTGTAGTCACGCCTGCCACTTCCACGAAACACATCACCACGCGGCCAAACCTTATTCCCGCGTGCAGTAGATAGTCCCAGGGGAGTTGGGGAGTAGGCGCGCACCTCCTGCCAGATCACGGCAGCCGTAGTGGCACGCCTGCGAGTGAGAGGCTGTGCACTATGAGGCACATGTGCTAAAGAAGGCGGTGAGCCTTGTACTCACGCCTGCCCCTTCCACGAAACGCATGACAACGCCACCAAAATGAAATCCCAGGTGCACTAGACCCAGGGAAACCTCGGCAATAGACGCGCAACTCCGAGAAAGCACGGGCGACGGAGTGGCATGCGTGAGAGTTAGAGGCTGTGCAAGGTGTAAGGGCTAAGCCTTGTACTCACGCCTGCCACTTCCACGAAACACATCACCACGCGACCAAAACTTATTCCCGGGTGAAGTAGATAGTCCCAGGGGAGTTGGGGAGTAGGCGCGCACCTCCTGCCAAATCACGGCAACCGTAGTGGCACGCCTGCGAGTGAGAGGCTGTGCACTATGAGGCACATGTGCTAAAGAAGGCGGTGAGTCTTGTAGTCACGCCTGCCACTTCCACGAAACACATCACCACGCGGCCAAAACTTATTCCCGGGTGCAGTAGATAGTCCCAGGGGAGTTGGCAAGGAATCGCGCACCTCCTGCCAAATCACGCCAGCCGTAGTGGCACGCCTGCGAGTGAGAGGCTGTGCACTGTGAGGCACATGTGCTAAAGAAGGCGGTGAGTCTTGTAGTCACGCCTGCCACTTCCACGAAACACATCACCACGCGGCCAAACCTTATTCCCGCGTGCAGTAGATAGTCCCAGGGGAGTTGGGGAGTAGGCGCGCACCTCCTGCCAGATCACGGCAGCCGTAGTGGCACGCCTGCGAGTGAGAGGCTGTGCACTATGAGGCACATGTGCTAAAGAAGGCGGTGAGCCTTGTACTCACGCCTGCCACTTCCACGAAACGCATGACAACGCCACCAAAATGAAATCCCAGGTGCACTAGACCCAGGGAAACCTCGGCAATAGACGCGCAACTCCGGGAAAGCACGGGCGACGGAGTGGCATGCGTGAGAGTTAGAGGCTGTGCAAGGTGTAAGGGCTAAGCCTTGTACTCACGCCTGCCACTTCCACGAAACACATCACCACGCGGCCAAAACGGATTCCCGGGTGCAGTAGATAGTCCCAGGGGAGTTGGAGAGTAGTCGGGAACCTCCTGCCAAGTCACGGCAGCCGTAGTGGCACGCCTGCGAGTGAGAGGCTGTGCACTGTTAGGCACATGTGCTAAAGAAGGCGGTGAGTCTTGTACTCACGCCTGCCACTTCCTCGGAACACAGCACCACGCGGCCAAAACTTATTCCCGGGTGCAGTAAATAGTCCCAGGGGAGTTGGGGAGTAGGCGCGCACCTCCTGCCAGATCACGGCAGCCGTAGTGGCACGCCTGCGAGTGAGAGGCTGTGCACTATGAGGCACATGTGCTAAAGAAGGCGGTGAGCCTTGTACTCACGCCTGCCACTTCCACGAAACGCATGACAACGCCACCAAAATGAAATCCCAGCTGCACTGCACCCAGGGAAACCTCGGCAATAGACGCGAAACTCCGGGAAAGCACGGGCGACGGAGTGGCATGCGTGAGAGAGAGAGAGGCTGTGCAAGGTGTAAGGGCTGAGCCTTGTAGTCACGCCTGCCACTTCCACGAAACACATCACCACGCAGCCAAAACGGATTCCCGGGTGCAGTAGATAGTCCCAGGGGAGTTGGGGAGTAGGCGCCCACCTCCTGCCAAATCACGGCAGCCGTAGTGGCACGCCTGCGAGTGAGAGGCTCTGCACTATGAGGCACATGTGCTAAAGAAGGCGGTCAGTCTTGTACTCACCCCTGCCACTTCCACAAAACGCATCAGCACGCGGCCAAAATGAAATCCCAGGTGCAATAGACCCAGGGAAACCTCGGCAATAGACGCGCAACTCCGGGAAAGCACGGGCGACGGAGTGGCATGCGTGAGAGTGAGAGACTGTCCAAGGTGTAAGGGCTAAGCCTTGTAGTCACGCCTGCCACTTCCACGAAACACATCACCACGCGGCCAAAAAGGATTCCCGGGTGTAGTAGATAGTCCCAGGGGAGTTGGAGAGTAGTCGAGCACCTCCTGCCAAATCACGGCAGCCATAGTGGCACGCCTGCGAGTGAGAGGCTGTGCACTGTGAGGCACATGTGCTAAAGAAGGCGGTGAGCCTTGTAGTCACGCCTGCCACTTCCACGAAACACATCACCACGCGGCCAAAACTTATTCCCGGGTGCAGTAGATAGTCCCAGGGGAGTTGGGGAATAGGCGCGCACCTCCTACCAAATCACGGCAACCGTAGTGGCACGCCTGCGAGTGAGAGGCTGTCCACTGTGAGGCACATGTGCTAAAGAAGGCGGTGAGTCTTGTAGTCACGCCTGCCACTTCCACGAAACACATCACCACGCGGCCAAAACTTATTCCCGGGTGCAGTAGATAGTCCCAGGGGAGTTGGCAAGTAATCGCGCACCTCCTGCCAAATCACGGCAGCCGTAGTGGCACGCCTGCGAGTGAGAGGCTGTGCACTGTGAGGCACATGTGCTAAAGAAGGCGGTGAGTCTTGTAGTCACGCCTGCCACTTCCACGAAACACATCACCACGCGGCCAAACCTTATTCCCGCGTGCAGTAGATAGTCCCAGGGGAGTTGGGGAGTAGGCGCGCACCTCCTGCCAGATCACGGCAGCCGTAGTGGCACGCCTGCGAGTGAGAGGCTGTGCACTATGAGGCACATGTGCTAAAGAAGGCGGTGAGCCTTGTACTCACGCCTGCCCCTTCCACGAAACGCATGACAACGCCATCAAAATGAAATCCCAGGTGCACTAGACCCAGGGAAACCTCGGCAATAGACGCGCAACTTCGAGAAAGCACGGGCGACGGAGTGGCATGCGTGAGAGTTAGAGGCTGTGCAAGGTGTAAGGGCTAAGCCTTGTACTCACGCCTGCCACTTCCACGAAACACATCACCACGCGACCAAAACTTATTCCCGGGTGAAGTAGATAGTCCCAGGGGAGTTGGGGAGTAGGCGCGCACCTCCTGCCAAATCACGGCAACCGTAGTGGCACGCCTGCGAGTGAGAGGCTGTGCACTATGAGGCACATGTGCTAAAGAAGGCGGTGAGTCTTGTAGTCACGCCTGCCACTTCCACGAAACACATCACCACGCGGCCAAAACTTATTCCCGGGTGCAGTAGATAGTCCCAGGGGAGTTGGCAAGGAATCGCGCACCTCCTGCCAAATCACGCCAGCCGTAGTGGCACGCCTGCGAGTGAGAGGCTGTGCACTGTGAGGCACATGTGCTAAAGAAGGCGGTGAGTCTTGTAGTCACGCCTGCCACTTCCACGAAACACATCACCACGCGGCCAAACCTTATTCCCGCGTGCAGTAGATAGTCCCAGGGGAGTTGGGGAGTAGGCGCGCACCTCCTGCCAGATCACGGCAGCCGTAGTGGCACGCCTGCGAGTGAGAGGCTGTGCACTATGAGGCACATGTGCTAAAGAAGGCGGTGAGCCTTGTACTCACGCCTGCCACTTCCACGAAACGCATGACAACGCCACCAAAATGAAATCCCAGGTGCACTAGACCCAGGGAAACCTCGGCAATAGACGCGCAACTCCGGGAAAGCACGGGCGACGGAGTGGCATGCGTGAGAGTTAGAGGCTGTGCAAGGTGTAAGGGCTAAGCCTTGTACTCACGCCTGCCACTTCCACGAAACACATCACCACGCGGCCAAAACGGATTCCCGGGTGCAGTAGATAGTCCCAGGGGAGTTGGAGAGTAGTCGGGAACCTCCTGCCAAGTCACGGCAGCCGTAGTGGCACGCCTGCGAGTGAGAGGCTGTGCACTGTTAGGCACATGTGCTAAAGAAGGCGGTGAGTCTTGTACTCACGCCTGCCACTTCCTCGGAACACAGCACCACGCGGCCAAAACTTATTCCCGGGTGCAGTAAATAGTCCCAGGGGAGTTGGGGAGTAGGCGCGCACCTCCTGCCAGATCACGGCAGCCGTAGTGGCACGCCTGCGAGTGAGAGGCTGTGCACTATGAGGCACATGTGCTAAAGAAGGCGGTGAGCCTTGTACTCACGCCTGCCACTTCCACGAAACGCATGACAACGCCACCAAAATGAAATCCCAGCTGCACTGCACCCAGGGAAACCTCGGCAATAGACGCGAAACTCCGGGAAAGCACGGGCGACGGAGTGGCATGCGTGAGAGAGAGAGAGGCTGTGCAAGGTGTAAGGGCTGAGCCTTGTAGTCACGCCTGCCACTTCCACGAAACACATCACCACGCAGCCAAAACGGATTCCCGGGTGCAGTAGATAGTCCCAGGGGAGTTGGGGAGTAGGCGCCCACCTCCTGCCAAATCACGGCAGCCGTAGTGGCACGCCTGCGAGTGAGAGGCTCTGCACTATGAGGCACATGTGCTAAAGAAGGCGGTCAGTCTTGTACTCACCCCTGCCACTTCCACAAAACGCATCAGCACGCGGCCAAAATGAAATCCCAGGTGCAATAGACCCAGGGAAACCTCGGCAATAGACGCGCAACTCCGGGAAAGCACGGGCGACGGAGTGGCATGCGTGAGAGTGAGAGACTGTCCAAGGTGTAAGGGCTAAGCCTTGTAGTCACGCCTGCCACTTCCACGAAACACATCACCACGCGGCCAAAAAGGATTCCCGGGTGTAGTAGATAGTCCCAGGGGAGTTGGAGAGTAGTCGAGCACCTCCTGCCAAATCACGGCAGCCATAGTGGCACGCCTGCGAGTGAGAGGCTGTGCACTGTGAGGCACATGTGCTAAAGAAGGCGGTGAGCCTTGTAGTCACGCCTGCCACTTCCACGAAACACATCACCACGCGGCCAAAACTTATTCCCGGGTGCAGTAGATAGTCCCAGGGGAGTTGGGGAATAGGCGCGCACCTCCTACCAAATCACGGCAACCGTAGTGGCACGCCTGCGAGTGAGAGGCTGTCCACTGTGAGGCACATGTGCTAAAGAAGGCGGTGAGTCTTGTAGTCACGCCTGCCACTTCCACGAAACACATCACCACGCGGCCAAAACTTATTCCCGGGTGCAGTAGATAGTCCCAGGGGAGTTGGCAAGTAATCGCGCACCTCCTGCCAAATCACGGCAGCCGTAGTGGCACGCCTGCGAGTGAGAGGCTGTGCACTGTGAGGCACATGTGCTAAAGAAGGCGGTGAGTCTTGTAGTCACGCCTGCCACTTCCACGAAACACATCACCACGCGGCCAAACCTTATTCCCGCGTGCAGTAGATAGTCCCAGGGGAGTTGGGGAGTAGGCGCGCACCTCCTGCCAGATCACGGCAGCCGTAGTGGCACGCCTGCGAGTGAGAGGCTGTGCACTATGAGGCACATGTGCTAAAGAAGGCGGTGAGCCTTGTACTCACGCCTGCCCCTTCCACGAAACGCATGACAACGCCACCAAAATGAAATCCCAGGTGCACTAGACCCAGGGAAACCTCGGCAATAGACGCGCAACTCCGAGAAAGCACGGGCGACGGAGTGGCATGCGTGAGAGTTAGAGGCTGTGCAAGGTGTAAGGGCTAAGCCTTGTACTCACGCCTGCCACTTCCACGAAACACATCACCACGCGACCAAAACTTATTCCCGGGTGAAGTAGATAGTCCCAGGGGAGTTGGGGAGTAGGCGCGCACCTCCTGCCAAATCACGGCAACCGTAGTGGCACGCCTGCGAGTGAGAGGCTGTGCACTATGAGGCACATGTGCTAAAGAAGGCGGTGAGTCTTGTAGTCACGCCTGCCACTTCCACGAAACACATCACCACGCGGCCAAAACTTATTCCCGGGTGCAGTAGATAGTCCCAGGGGAGTTGGCAAGGAATCGCGCACCTCCTGCCAAATCACGCCAGCCGTAGTGGCACGCCTGCGAGTGACAGGCTGTGCACTGTGAGGCACATGTGCTAAAGAAGGCGGTGAGTCTTGTAGTCACGCCTGCCACTTCCACGAAACACATCACCACGCGGCCAAACCTTATTCCCGCGTGCAGTAGATAGTCCCAGGGGAGTTGGGGAGTAGGCGCGCACCTCCTGCCAGATCACGGCAGCCGTAGTGGCACGCCTGCGAGTGAGAGGCTGTGCACTATGAGGCACATGTGCTAAAGAAGGCGGTGAGCCTTGTACTCACGCCTGCCACTTCCACGAAACGCATGACAACGCCACCAAAATGAAATCCCAGGTGCACTAGACCCAGGGAAACCTCGGCAATAGACGCGCAACTCCGGGAAAGCACGGGCGACGGAGTGGCATGCGTGAGAGTTAGAGGCTGTGCAAGGTGTAAGGGCTAAGCCTTGTACTCACGCCTGCCACTTCCACGAAACACATCACCACGCGGCCAAAACGGATTCCCGGGTGCAGTAGATAGTCCCAGGGGAGTTGGAGAGTAGTCGGGAACCTCCTGCCAAGTCACGGCAGCCGTAGTGGCACGCCTGCGAGTGAGAGGCTGTGCACTGTTAGGCACATGTGCTAAAGAAGGCGGTGAGTCTTGTACTCACGCCTGCCACTTCCTCGGAACACAGCACCACGCGGCCAAAACTTATTCCCGGGTGCAGTAAATAGTCCCAGGGGAGTTGGGGAGTAGGCGCGCACCTCCTGCCAGATCACGGCAGCCGTAGTGGCACGCCTGCGAGTGAGAGGCTGTGCACTATGAGGCACATGTGCTAAAGAAGGCGGTGAGCCTTGTACTCACGCCTGCCACTTCCACGAAACGCATGACAACGCCACCAAAATGAAATCCCAGCTGCACTGCACCCAGGGAAACCTCGGCAATAGACGCGAAACTCCGGGAAAGCACGGGCGACGGAGTGGCATGCGTGAGAGAGAGAGAGGCTGTGCAAGGTGTAAGGGCTGAGCCTTGTAGTCACGCCTGCCACTTCCACGAAACACATCACCACGCAGCCAAAACGGATTCCCGGGTGCAGTAGATAGTCCCAGGGGAGTTGGGGAGTAGGCGCCCACCTCCTGCCAAATCACGGCAGCCGTAGTGGCACGCCTGCGAGTGAGAGGCTCTGCACTATGAGGCACATGTGCTAAAGAAGGCGGTCAGTCTTGTACTCACCCCTGCCACTTCCACAAAACGCATCAGCACGCGGCCAAAATGAAATCCCAGGTGCAATAGACCCAGGGAAACCTCGGCAATAGACGCGCAACTCCGGGAAAGCACGGGCGACGGAGTGGCATGCGTGAGAGTGAGAGACTGTCCAAGGTGTAAGGGCTAAGCCTTGTAGTCACGCCTGCCACTTCCACGAAACACATCACCACGCGGCCAAAAAGGATTCCCGGGTGTAGTAGATAGTCCCAGGGGAGTTGGAGAGTAGTCGAGCACCTCCTGCCAAATCACGGCAGCCATAGTGGCACGCCTGCGAGTGAGAGGCTGTGCACTGTGAGGCACATGTGCTAAAGAAGGCGGTGAGCCTTGTAGTCACGCCTGCCACTTCCACGAAACACATCACCACGCGGCCAAAACTTATTCCCGGGTGCAGTAGATAGTCCCAGGGGAGTTGGGGAATAGGCGCGCACCTCCTACCAAATCACGGCAACCGTAGTGGCACGCCTGCGAGTGAGAGGCTGTCCACTGTGAGGCACATGTGCTAAAGAAGGCGGTGAGTCTTGTAGTCACGCCTGCCACTTCCACGAAACACATCACCACGCGGCCAAAACTTATTCCCGGGTGCAGTAGATAGTCCCAGGGGAGTTGGCAAGTAATCGCGCACCTCCTGCCAAATCACGGCAGCCGTAGTGGCACGCCTGCGAGTGAGAGGCTGTGCACTGTGAGGCACATGTGCTAAAGAAGGCGGTGAGTCTTGTAGTCACGCCTGCCACTTCCACGAAACACATCACCACGCGTCCAAACCTTATTCCCGCGTGCAGTAGATAGTCCCAGGGGAGTTGGGGAGTAGGCGCGCACCTCCTGCCAGATCACGGCAGCCGTAGTGGCACGCCTGCGAGTGAGAGGCTGTGCACTATGAGGCACATGTGCTAAAGAAGGCGGTGAGCCTTGTACTCACGCCTGCCCCTTCCACGAAACGCATGACAACGCCACCAAAATGAAATCCCAGGTGCACTAGACCCAGGGAAACCTCGGCAATAGACGCGCAACTCCGAGAAAGCACGGGCGACGGAGTGGCATGCGTGAGAGTTAGAGGCTGTGCAAGGTGTAAGGGCTAAGCCTTGTACTCACGCCTGCCACTTCCACGAAACACATCACCACGCGACCAAAACTTATTCCCGGGTGAAGTAGATAGTCCCAGGGGAGTTGGGGAGTAGGCGCGCACCTCCTGCCAAATCACGGCAACCGTAGTGGCACGCCTGCGAGTGAGAGGCTGTGCACTATGAGGCACATGTGCTAAAGAAGGCGGTGAGTCTTGTAGTCACGCCTGCCACTTCCACGAAACACATCACCACGCGGCCAAAACTTATTCCCGGGTGCAGTAGATAGTCCCAGGGGAGTTGGCAAGGAATCGCGCACCTCCTGCCAAATCACGCCAGCCGTAGTGGCACGCCTGCGAGTGACAGGCTGTGCACTGTGAGGCACATGTGCTAAAGAAGGCGGTGAGTCTTGTAGTCACGCCTGCCACTTCCACGAAACACATCACCACGCGGCCAAACCTTATTCCCGCGTGCAGTAGATAGTCCCAGGGGAGTTGGGGAGTAGGCGCGCACCTCCTGCCAGATCACGGCAGCCGTAGTGGCACGCCTGCGAGTGAGAGGCTGTGCACTATGAGGCACATGTGCTAAAGAAGGCGGTGAGCCTTGTACTCACGCCTGCCACTTCCACGAAACGCATGACAACGCCACCAAAATGAAATCCCAGGTGCACTAGACCCAGGGAAACCTCGGCAATAGACGCGCAACTCCGGGAAAGCACGGGCGACGGAGTGGCATGCGTGAGAGTTAGAGGCTGTGCAAGGTGTAAGGGCTAAGCCTTGTACTCACGCCTGCCACTTCCACGAAACACATCACCACGCGGCCAAAACGGATTCCCGGGTGCAGTAGATAGTCCCAGGGGAGTTGGAGAGTAGTCGGGAACCTCCTGCCAAGTCACGGCAGCCGTAGTGGCACGCCTGCGAGTGAGAGGCTGTGCACTGTTAGGCACATGTGCTAAAGAAGGCGGTGAGTCTTGTACTCACGCCTGCCACTTCCTCGGAACACAGCACCACGCGGCCAAAACTTATTCCCGGGTGCAGTAAATAGTCCCAGGGGAGTTGGGGAGTAGGCGCGCACCTCCTGCCAGATCACGGCAGCCGTAGTGGCACGCCTGCGAGTGAGAGGCTGTGCACTATGAGGCACATGTGCTAAAGAAGGCGGTGAGCCTTGTACTCACGCCTGCCACTTCCACGAAACGCATGACAACGCCACCAAAATGAAATCCCAGCTGCACTGCACCCAGGGAAACCTCGGCAATAGACGCGAAACTCCGGGAAAGCACGGGCGACGGAGTGGCATGCGTGAGAGAGAGAGAGGCTGTGCAAGGTGTAAGGGCTGAGCCTTGTAGTCACGCCTGCCACTTCCACGAAACACATCACCACGCAGCCAAAACGGATTCCCGGGTGCAGTAGATAGTCTCAGGGGAGTTGGGGAGTAGGCGCCCACCTCCTGCCAAATCACGGCAGCCGTAGTGGCACGCCTGCGAGTGAGAGGCTCTGCACTATGAGGCACATGTGCTAAAGAAGGCGGTCAGTCTTGTACTCACCCCTGCCACTTCCACAAAACGCATCAGCACGCGGCCAAAATGAAATCCCAGGTGCAATAGACCCAGGGAAACCTCGGCAATAGACGCGCAACTCCGGGAAAGCACGGGCGACGCAGTGGCATGCGTGAGAGTGAGAGACTGTCCAAGGTGTAAGGGCTAAGCCTTGTAGTCACGCCTGCCACTTCCACGAAACACATCACCACGCGGCCAAAAAGGATTCCCGGGTGTAGTAGATAGTCCCAGGGGAGTTGGAGAGTAGTCGAGCACCTCCTGCCAAATCACGGCAGCCATAGTGGCACGCCTGCGAGTGAGAGGCTGTGCACTGTGAGGCACATGTGCTAAAGAAGGCGGTGAGCCTTGTAGTCACGCCTGCCACTTCCACGAAACACATCACCACGCGGCCAAAACTTATTCCCGGGTGCAGTAGATAGTCCCAGGGGAGTTGGGGAATAGGCGCGCACCTCCTACCAAATCACGGCAACCGTAGTGGCACGCCTGCGAGTGAGAGGCTGTCCACTGTGAGGCACATGTGCTAAAGAAGGCGGTGAGTCTTGTAGTCACGCCTGCCACTTCCACGAAACACATCACCACGCGGCCAAAACTTATTCCCGGGTGCAGTAGATAGTCCCAGGGGAGTTGGCAAGTAATCGCGCACCTCCTGCCAAATCACGGCAGCCGTAGTGGCACGCCTGCGAGTGAGAGGCTGTGCACTGTGAGGCACATGTGCTAAAGAAGGCGGTGAGTCTTGTAGTCACGCCTGCCACTTCCACGAAACACATCACCACGCGGCCAAACCTTATTCCCGCGTGCAGTAGATAGTCCCAGGGGAGTTGGGGAGTAGGCGCGCACCTCCTGCCAGATCACGGCAGCCGTAGTGGCACGCCTGCGAGTGAGAGGCTGTGCACTATGAGGCACATGTGCTAAAGAAGGCGGTGAGCCTTGTACTCACGCCTGCCCCTTCCACGAAACGCATGACAACGCCACCAAAATGAAATCCCAGGTGCACTAGACCCAGGGAAACCTCGGCAATAGACGCGCAACTCCGAGAAAGCACGGGCGACGGAGTGGCATGCGTGAGAGTTAGAGGCTGTGCAAGGTGTAAGGGCTAAGCCTTGTACTCACGCCTGCCACTTCCACGAAACACATCACCACGCGACCAAAACTTATTCCCGGGTGAAGTAGATAGTCCCAGGGGAGTTGGGGAGTAGGCGCGCACCTCCTGCCAAATCACGGCAACCGTAGTGGCACGCCTGCGAGTGAGAGGCTGTGCACTATGAGGCACATGTGCTAAAGAAGGCGGTGAGTCTTGTAGTCACGCCTGCCACTTCCACGAAACACATCACCACGCGGCCAAAACTTATTCCCGGGTGCAGTAGATAGTCCCAGGGGAGTTGGCAAGGAATCGCGCACCTCCTGCCAAATCACGCCAGCCGTAGTGGCACGCCTGCGAGTGAGAGGCTGTGCACTGTGAGGCACATGTGCTAAAGAAGGCGGTGAGTCTTGTAGTCACGCCTGCCACTTCCACGAAACACATCACCACGCGGCCAAACCTTATTCCCGCGTGCAGTAGATAGTCCCAGGGGAGTTGGGGAGTAGGCGCGCACCTCCTGCCAGATCACGGCAGCCGTAGTGGCACGCCTGCGAGTGAGAGGCTGTGCACTATGAGGCACATGTGCTAAAGAAGGCGGTGAGCCTTGTACTCACGCCTGCCACTTCCACGAAACGCATGACAACGCCACCAAAATGAAATCCCAGGTGCACTAGACCCAGGGAAACCTCGGCAATAGACGCGCAACTCCGGGAAAGCACGGGCGACGGAGTGGCATGCGTGAGAGTTAGAGGCTGTGCAAGGTGTAAGGGCTAAGCCTTGTACTCACGCCTGCCACTTCCACGAAACACATCACCACGCGGCCAAAACGGATTCCCGGGTGCAGTAGATAGTCCCAGGGGAGTTGGAGAGTAGTCGGGAACCTCCTGCCAAGTCACGGCAGCCGTAGTGGCACGCCTGCGAGTGAGAGGCTGTGCACTGTTAGGCACATGTGCTAAAGAAGGCGGTGAGTCTTGTACTCACGCCTGCCACTTCCTCGGAACACAGCACCACGCGGCCAAAACTTATTCCCGGGTGCAGTAAATAGTCCCAGGGGAGTTGGGGAGTAGGCGCGCACCTCCTGCCAGATCACGGCAGCCGTAGTGGCACGCCTGCGAGTGAGAGGCTGTGCACTATGAGGCACATGTGCTAAAGAAGGCGGTGAGCCTTGTACTCACGCCTGCCACTTCCACGAAACGCATGACAACGCCACCAAAATGAAATCCCAGCTGCACTGCACCCAGGGAAACCTCGGCAATAGACGCGAAACTCCGGGAAAGCACGGGCGACGGAGTGGCATGCGTGAGAGAGAGAGAGGCTGTGCAAGGTGTAAGAGCTGAGCCTTGTAGTCACGCCTGCCACTTCCACGAAACACATCACCACGCAGCCAAAACGGATTCCCGGGTGCAGTAGATAGTCCCAGGGGAGTTGGGGAGTAGGCGCCCACCTCCTGCCAAATCACGGCAGCCGTAGTGGCACGCCTGCGAGTGAGAGGCTCTGCACTATGAGGCACATGTGCTAAAGAAGGCGGTCAGTCTTGTACTCACCCCTGCCACTTCCACAAAACGCATCAGCACGCGGCCAAAATGAAATCCCAGGTGCAATAGACCCAGGGAAACCTCGGCAATAGACGCGCAACTCCGGGAAAGCACGGGCGACGGAGTGGCATGCGTGAGAGTGAGAGACTGTCCAAGGTGTAAGGGCTAAGCCTTGTAGTCACGCCTGCCACTTCCACGAAACACATCACCACGCGGCCAAAAAGGATTCCCGGGTGTAGTAGATAGTCCCAGGGGAGTTGGAGAGTAGTCGAGCACCTCCTGCCAAATCACGGCAGCCATAGTGGCACGCCTGCGAGTGAGAGGCTGTGCACTGTGAGGCACATGTGCTAAAGAAGGCGGTGAGCCTTGTAGTCACGCCTGCCACTTCCACGAAACACATCACCACGCGGCCAAAACTTATTCCCGGGTGCAGTAGATAGTCCCAGGGGAGTTGGGGAATAGGCGCGCACCTCCTACCAAATCACGGCAACCGTAGTGGCACGCCTGCGAGTGAGAGGCTGTCCACTGTGAGGCACATGTGCTAAAGAAGGCGGTGAGTCTTGTAGTCACGCCTGCCACTTCCACGAAACACATCACCACGCGGCCAAAACTTATTCCCGGGTGCAGTAGATAGTCCCAGGGGAGTTGGCAAGTAATCGCGCACCTCCTGCCAAATCACGGCAGCCGTAGTGGCACGCCTGCGAGTGAGAGGCTGTGCACTGTGAGGCACATGTGCTAAAGAAGGCGGTGAGTCTTGTAGTCACGCCTGCCACTTCCACGAAACACATCACCACGCGGCCAAACCTTATTCCCGCGTGCAGTAGATAGTCCCAGGGGAGTTGGGGAGTAGGCGCGCACCTCCTGCCAGATCACGGCAGCCGTAGTGGCACGCCTGCGAGTGAGAGGCTGTGCACTATGAGGCACATGTGCTAAAGAAGGCGGTGAGCCTTGTACTCACGCCTGCCCCTTCCACGAAACGCATGACAACGCCACCAAAATGAAATCCCAGGTGCACTAGACCCAGGGAAACCTCGGCAATAGACGCGCAACTCCGAGAAAGCACGGGCGACGGAGTGGCATGCGTGAGAGTTAGAGGCTGTGCAAGGTGTAAGGGCTAAGCCTTGTACTCACGCCTGCCACTTCCACGAAACACATCACCACGCGACCAAAACTTATTCCCGGGTGAAGTACATAGTCCCAGGGGAGTTGGGGAGTAGGCGCGCACCTCCTGCCAAATCACGGCAACCGTAGTGGCACGCCTGCGAGTGAGAGGCTGTGCACTATGAGGCACATGTGCTAAAGAAGGCGGTGAGTCTTGTAGTCACGCCTGCCACTTCCACGAAACACATCACCACGCGGCCAAAACTTATTCCCGGGTGCAGTAGATAGTCCCAGGGGAGTTGGCAAGGAATCGCGCACCTCCTGCCAAATCACGCCAGCCGTAGTGGCACGCCTGCGAGTGAGAGGCTGTGCACTGTGAGGCACATGTGCTAAAGAAGGCGGTGAGTCTTGTAGTCACGCCTGCCACTTCCACGAAACACATCACCACGCGGCCAAACCTTATTCCCGCGTGCAGTAGATAGTCCCAGGGAAGTTGGGGAGTAGGCGCCCACCTCCTGCCAGATCACGGCAGCCGTAGTGGCACGCCTGCGAGTGAGAGGCTGTGCACTATGAGGCACATGTGCTAAAGAAGGCGGTGAGCCTTGTACTCACGCCTGCCACTTCCACGAAACGCATGACAACGCCACCAAAATGAAATCCCAGGTGCACTAGACCCAGGGAAACCTCGGCAATAGACGCGCAACTCCGGGAAAGCACGGGCGACGGAGTGGCATGCGTGAGAGTTAGAGGCTGTGCAAGGTGTAAGGGCTAAGCCTTGTACTCACGCCTGCCACTTCCACGAAACACATCACCACGCGGCCAAAACGGATTCCCGGGTGCAGTAGATAGTCCCAGGGGAGTTGGAGAGTAGTCGGGAACCTCCTGCCAAGTCACGGCAGCCGTAGTGGCACGCCTGCGAGTGAGAGGCTGTGCACTGTTAGGCACATGTGCTAAAGAAGGCGGTGAGTCTTGTACTCACGCCTGCCACTTCCTCGGAACACAGCACCACGCGGCCAAAACTTATTCCCGGGTGCAGTAAATAGTCCCAGGGGAGTTGGGGAGTAGGCGCGCACCTCCTGCCAGATCACGGCAGCCGTAGTGGCACGCCTGCGAGTGAGAGGCTGTGCACTATGAGGCACATGTGCTAAAGAAGGCGGTGAGCCTTGTACTCACGCCTGCCACTTCCACGAAACGCATGACAACGCCACCAAAATGAAATCCCAGCTGCACTGCACCCAGGGAAACCTCGGCAATAGACGCGAAACTCCGGGAAAGCACGGGCGACGGAGTGGCATGCGTGAGAGAGAGAGAGGCTGTGCAAGGTGTAAGGGCTGAGCCTTGTAGTCACGCCTGCCACTTCCACGAAACACATCACCACGCAGCCAAAACGGATTCCCGGGTGCAGTAGATAGTCCCAGGGGAGTTGGGGAGTAGGCGCCCACCTCCTGCCAAATCACGGCAGCCGTAGTGGCACGCCTGCGAGTGAGAGGCTCTGCACTATGAGGCACATGTGCTAAAGAAGGCGGTCAGTCTTGTACTCACCCCTGCCACTTCCACAAAACGCATCAGCACGCGGCCAAAATGAAATCCCAGGTGCAATAGACCCAGGGAAACCTCGGCAATAGACGCGCAACTCCGGGAAAGCACGGGCGACGGAGTGGCATGCGTGAGAGTGAGAGACTGTCCAAGGTGTAAGGGCTAAGCCTTGTAGTCACGCCTGCCACTTCCACGAAACACATCACCACGCGGCCAAAAAGGATTCCCGGGTGTAGTAGATAGTCCCAGGGGAGTTGGAGAGTAGTCGAGCACCTCCTGCCAAATCACGGCAGCCATAGTGGCACGCCTGCGAGTGAGAGGCTGTGCACTGTGAGGCACATGTGCTAAAGAAGGCGGTGAGCCTTGTAGTCACGCCTGCCACTTCCACGAAACACATCACCACGCGGCCAAAACTTATTCCCGGGTGCAGTAGATAGTCCCAGGGGAGTTGGGGAATAGGCGCGCACCTCCTACCAAATCACGGCAACCGTAGTGGCACGCCTGCGAGTGAGAGGCTGTCCACTGTGAGGCACATGTGCTAAAGAAGGCGGTGAGTCTTGTAGTCACGCCTGCCACTTCCACGAAACACATCACCACGCGGCCAAAACTTATTCCCGGGTGCAGTAGATAGTCCCAGGGGAGTTGGCAAGTAATCGCGCACCTCCTGCCAAATCACGGCAGCCGTAGTGGCACGCCTGCGAGTGAGAGGCTGTGCACTGTGAGGCACATGTGCTAAAGAAGGCGGTGAGTCTTGTAGTCACGCCTGTCACTTCAGCGAAACACATCACCACGCGGCCAAACCTTATTCCCGCGTGCAGTAGATAGTCCCAGGGGAGTTGGGGAGTAGGCGCGCACCTCCTGCCAGATCACGGCAGCCGTAGTGGCACGCCTGCGAGTGAGAGGCTGTGCACTATGAGGCACATGTGCTAAAGAAGGCGGTGAGCCTTGTACTCACGCCTGCCCCTTCCACGAAACGCATGACAACGCCACCAAAATGAAATCCCAGGTGCACTAGACCCAGGGAAACCTCGGCAATAGACGCGCAACTCCGAGAAAGCACGGGCGACGGAGTGGCATGCGTGAGAGTTAGAGGCTGTGCAAGGTGTAAGGGCTAAGCCTTGTACTCACGCCTGCCACTTCCACGAAACACATCACCACGCGACCAAAACTTATTCCCGGGTGAAGTAGATAGTCCCAGGGGAGTTGGGGAGTAGGCGCGCACCTCCTGCCAAATCACGGCAACCGTAGTGGCACGCCTGCGAGTGAGAGGCTGTGCACTATGAGGCACATGTGCTAAAGAAGGCGGTGAGTCTTGTAGTCACGCCTGCCACTTCCACGAAACACATCACCACGCGGCCAAAACTTATTCCCGGGTGCAGTAGATAGTCCCAGGGGAGTTGGCAAGGAATCGCGCACCTCCTGCCAAATCACGCCAGCCGTAGTGGCACGCCTGCGAGTGAGAGGCTGTGCACTGTGAGGCACATGTGCTAAAGAAGGCGGTGAGTCTTGTAGTCACGCCTGCCACTTCCACGAAACACATCACCACGCGGCCAAACCTTATTCCCGCGTGCAGTAGATAGTCCCAGGGGAGTTGGGGAGTAGGCGCGCACCTCCTGCCAGATCACGGCAGCCGTAGTGGCACGCCTGCGAGTGAGAGGCTGTGCACTATGAGGCACATGTGCTAAAGAAGGCGGTGAGCCTTGTACTCACGCCTGCCACTTCCACGAAACGCATGACAACGCCACCAAAATGAAATCCCAGGTGCACTAGACCCAGGGAAACCTCGGCAATAGACGCGCAACTCCGGGAAAGCACGGGCGACGGAGTGGCATGCGTGAGAGTTAGAGGCTGTGCAAGGTGTAAGGGCTAAGCCTTGTACTCACGCCTGCCACTTCCACGAAACACATCACCACGCGGCCAAAACGGATTCCCGGGTGCAGTAGATAGTCCCAGGGGAGTTGGAGAGTAGTCGGGAACCTCCTGCCAAGTCACGGCAGCCGTAGTGGCACGCCTGCGAGTGAGAGGCTGTGCACTGTTAGGCACATGTGCTAAAGAAGGCGGTGAGTCTTGTACTCACGCCTGCCACTTCCTCGGAACACAGCACCACGCGGCCAAAACTTATTCCCGGGTGCAGTAAATAGTCCCAGGGGAGTTGGGGAGTAGGCGCGCACCTCCTGCCAGATCACGGCAGCCGTAGTGGCACGCCTGCGAGTGAGAGGCTGTGCACTATGAGGCACATGTGCTAAAGAAGGCGGTGAGCCTTGTACTCACGCCTGCCACTTCCACGAAACGCATGACAACGCCACCAAAATGAAATCCCAGCTGCACTGCACCCAGGGAAACCTCGGCAATAGACGCGAAACTCCGGGAAAGCACGGGCGACGGAGTGGCATGCGTGAGAGAGAGAGAGGCTGTGCAAGGTGTAAGGGCTGAGCCTTGTAGTCACGCCTGCCACTTCCACGAAACACATCACCACGCAGCCAAAACGGATTCCCGGGTGCAGTAGATAGTCCCAGGGGAGTTGGGGAGTAGGCGCCCACCTCCTGCCAAATCACGGCAGCCGTAGTGGCACGCCTGCGAGTGAGAGGCTCTGCACTATGAGGCACATGTGCTAAAGAAGGCGGTCAGTCTTGTACTCACCCCTGCCACTTCCACAAAACGCATCAGCACGCGGCCAAAATGAAATCCCAGGTGCAATAGACCCAGGGAAACCTCGGCAATAGACGCGCAACTCCGGGAAAGCACGGGCGACGGAGTGGCATGCGTGAGAGTGAGAGACTGTCCAAGGTGTAAGGGCTAAGCCTTGTAGTGAGAGGCTGTGCACTATGAGGCACATGTGCTAAAGAAGGCGGTGAGCCTTGTACTCACGCCTGCCCCTTCCACGAAACGCATGACAACGCCACCAAAATGAAATCCCAGGTGCACTAGACCCAGGGAAACCTCGGCAATAGACGCGCAACTCCGAGAAAGCACGGGCGACGGAGTGGCATGCGTGAGAGTTAGAGGCTGTGCAAGGTGTAAGGGCTAAGCCTTGTACTCACGCCTGCCACTTCCACGAAACACATCACCACGCGACCAAAACTTATTCCCGGGTGAAGTAGATAGTCCCAGGGGAGTTGGGGAGTAGGCGCGCACCTCCTGCCAAATCACGGCAACCGTAGTGGCACGCCTGCGAGTGAGAGGCTGTGCACTATGAGGCACATGTGCTAAAGAAGGCGGTGAGTCTTGTAGTCACGCCTGCCACTTCCACGAAACACATCACCACGCGGCCAAAACTTATTCCCGGGTGCAGTAGATAGTCCCAGGGGAGTTGGCAAGGAATCGCGCACCTCCTGCCAAATCACGCCAGCCGTAGTGGCACGCCTGCGAGTGAGAGGCTGTGCACTGTGAGGCACATGTGCTAAAGAAGGCGGTGAGTCTTGTAGTCACGCCTGCCACTTCCACGAAACACATCACCACGCGGCCAAACCTTATTCCCGCGTGCAGTAGATAGTCCCAGGGGAGTTGGGGAGTAGGCGCGCACCTCCTGCCAGATCACGGCAGCCGTAGTGGCACGCCTGCGAGTGAGAGGCTGTGCACTATGAGGCACATGTGCTAAAGAAGGCGGTGAGCCTTGTACTCACGCCTGCCACTTCCACGAAACGCATGACAACGCCACCAAAATGAAATCCCAGGTGCACTAGACCCAGGGAAACCTCGGCAATAGACGCGCAACTCCGGGAAAGCACGGGCGACGGAGTGGCATGCGTGAGAGTTAGAGGCTGTGCAAGGTGTAAGGGCTAAGCCTTGTACTCACGCCTGCCACTTCCACGAAACACATCACCACGCGGCCAAAACGGATTCCCGGGTGCAGTAGATAGTCCCAGGGGAGTTGGAGAGTAGTCGGGAACCTCCTGCCAAGTCACGGCAGCCGTAGTGGCACGCCTGCGAGTGAGAGGCTGTGCACTGTTAGGCACATGTGCTAAAGAAGGCGGTGAGTCTTGTACTCACGCCTGCCACTTCCTCGGAACACAGCACCACGCGGCCAAAACTTATTCCCGGGTGCAGTAAATAGTCCCAGGGGAGTTGGGGAGTAGGCGCGCACCTCCTGCCAGATCACGGCAGCCGTAGTGGCACGCCTGCGAGTGAGAGGCTGTGCACTATGAGGCACATGTGCTAAAGAAGGCGGTGAGCCTTGTACTCACGCCTGCCACTTCCACGAAACGCATGACAACGCCACCAAAATGAAATCCCAGCTGCACTGCACCCAGGGAAACCTCGGCAATAGACGCGAAACTCCGGGAAAGCACGGGCGACGGAGTGGCATGCGTGAGAGAGAGAGAGGCTGTGCAAGGTGTAAGGGCTGAGCCTTGTAGTCACGCCTGCCACTTCCACGAAACACATCACCACGCAGCCAAAACGGATTCCCGGGTGCAGTAGATAGTCCCAGGGGAGTTGGGGAGTAGGCGCCCACCTCCTGCCAAATCACGGCAGCCGTAGTGGCACGCCTGCGAGTGAGAGGCTCTGCACTATGAGGCACATGTGCTAAAGAAGGCGGTCAGTCTTGTACTCACCCCTGCCACTTCCACAAAATGCATCAGCACGCGGCCAAAATGAAATCCCAGGTGCAATAGACCCAGGGAAACCTCGGCAATAGACGCGCAACTCCGGGAAAGCACGGGCGACGGAGTGGCATGCGTGAGAGTGAGAGACTGTCCAAGGTGTAAGGGCTAAGCCTTGTAGTCACGCCTGCCACTTCCACGAAACACATCACCACGCGGCCAAAAAGGATTCCCGGGTGTAGTAGATAGTCCCAGGGGAGTTGGAGAGTAGTCGAGCACCTCCTGCCAAATCACGGCAGCCATAGTGGCACGCCTGCGAGTGAGAGGCTGTGCACTGTGAGGCACATGTGCTAAAGAAGGCGGTGAGCCTTGTAGTCACGCCTGCCACTTCCACGAAACACATCACCACGCGGCCAAAACTTATTCCCGGGTGCAGTAGATAGTCCCAGGGGAGTTGGGGAATAGGCGCGCACCTCCTACCAAATCACGGCAACCGTAGTGGCACGCCTGCGAGTGAGAGGCTGTCCACTGTGAGGCACATGTGCTAAAGAAGGCGGTGAGTCTTGTAGTCACGCCTGCCACTTCCACGAAACACATCACCACGCGGCCAAAACTTATTCCCGGGTGCAGTAGATAGTCCCAGGGGAGTTGGCAAGTAATCGCGCACCTCCTGCCAAATCACGGCAGCCGTAGTGGCACGCCTGCGAGTGAGAGGCTGTGCACTGTGAGGCACATGTGCTAAAGAAGGCGGTGAGTCTTGTAGTCACGCCTGCCACTTCCACGAAACACATCACCACGCGGCCAAACCTTATTCCCGCGTGCAGTAGATAGTCCCAGGGGAGTTGGGGAGTAGGCGCGCACCTCCTGCCAGATCACGGCAGCCGTAGTGGCACGCCTGCGAGTGAGAGGCTGTGCACTATGAGGCACATGTGCTAAAGAAGGCGGTGAGCCTTGTACTCACGCCTGCCCCTTCCACGAAACGCATGACAACGCCACCAAAATGAAATCCCAGGTGCACTAGACCCAGGGAAACCTCGGCAATAGACGCGCAACTCCGAGAAAGCACGGGCGACGGAGTGGCATGCGTGAGAGTTAGAGGCTGTGCAAGGTGTAAGGGCTAAGCCTTGTACTCACGCCTGCCACTTCCACGAAACACATCACCACGCGACCAAAACTTATTCCCGGGTGAAGTAGATAGTCCCAGGGGAGTTGGGGAGTAGGCGCGCACCTCCTGCCAAATCACGGCAACCGTAGTGGCACGCCTGCGAGTGAGAGGCTGTGCACTATGAGGCACATGTGCTAAAGAAGGCGGTGAGTCTTGTAGTCACGCCTGCCACTTCCACGAAACACATCACCACGCGGCCAAAACTTATTCCCGGGTGCAGTAGATAGTCCCAGGGGAGTTGGCAAGGAATCGCGCACCTCCTGCCAAATCACGCCAGCCGTAGTGGCACGCCTGCGAGTGAGAGGCTGTGCACTGTGAGGCACATGTGCTAAAGAAGGCGGTGAGTCTTGTAGTCACGCCTGCCACTTCCACGAAACACATCACCACGCGGCCAAACCTTATTCCCGCGTGCAGTAGATAGTCCCAGGGGAGTTGGGGAGTAGGCGCGCACCTCCTGCCAGATCACGGCAGCCGTAGTGGCACGCCTGCGAGTGAGAGGCTGTGCACTATGAGGCACATGTGCTAAAGAAGGCGGTGAGCCTTGTACTCACGCCTGCCACTTCCACGAAACGCATGACAACGCCACCAAAATGAAATCCCAGGTGCACTAGACCCAGGGAAACCTCGGCAATAGACGCGCAACTCCGGGAAAGCACGGGCGACGGAGTGGCATGCGTGAGAGTTAGAGGCTGTGCAAGGTGTAAGGGCTAAGCCTTGTACTCACGCCTGCCACTTCCACGAAACACATCACCACGCGGCCAAAACGGATTCCCGGGTGCAGTAGATAGTCCCAGGGGAGTTGGAGAGTAGTCGGGAACCTCCTGCCAAGTCACGGCAGCCGTAGTGGCACGCCTGCGAGTGAGAGGCTGTGCACTGTTAGGCACATGTGCTAAAGAAGGCGGTGAGTCTTGTACTCACGCCTGCCACTTCCTCGGAACACAGCACCACGCGGCCAAAACTTATTCCCGGGTGCAGTAAATAGTCCCAGGGGAGTTGGGGAGTAGGCGCGCACCTCCTGCCAGATCACGGCAGCCGTAGTGGCACGCCTGCGAGTGAGAGGCTGTGCACTATGAGGCACATGTGCTAAAGAAGGCGGTGAGCCTTGTACTCACGCCTGCCACTTCCACGAAACGCATGACAACGCCACCAAAATGAAATCCCAGCTGCACTGCACCCAGGGAAACCTCGGCAATAGACGCGAAACTCCGGGAAAGCACGGGCGACGGAGTGGCATGCGTGAGAGAGAGAGAGGCTGTGCAAGGTGTAAGGGCTGAGCCTTGTAGTCACGCCTGCCACTTCCACGAAACACATCACCACGCAGCCAAAACGGATTCCCGGGTGCAGTAGATAGTCCCAGGGGAGTTGGGGAGTAGGCGCCCACCTCCTGCCAAATCACGGCAGCCGTAGTGGCACGCCTGCGAGTGAGAGGCTCTGCACTATGAGGCACATGTGCTAAAGAAGGCGGTCAGTCTTGTACTCACCCCTGCCACTTCCACAAAACGCATCAGCACGCGGCCAAAATGAAATCCCAGGTGCAATAGACCCAGGGAAACCTCGGCAATAGACGCGCAACTCCGGGAAAGCACGGGCGACGGAGTGGCATGCGTGAGAGTGAGAGACTGTCCAAGGTGTAAGGGCTAAGCCTTGTAGTCACGCCTGCCACTTCCACGAAACACATCACCACGCGGCCAAAACTTATTCCCGGGTGCAGTAGATAGTCCCAGGGGAGTTGGGGAATAGGCGCGCACCTCCTACCAAATCACGGCAACCGTAGTGGCACGCCTGCGAGTGAGAGGCTGTCCACTGTGAGGCACATGTGCTAAAGAAGGCGGTGAGTCTTGTAGTCACGCCTGCCACTTCCACGAAACACATCACCACGCGGCCAAAACTTATTCCCGGGTGCAGTAGATAGTCCCAGGGGAGTTGGCAAGTAATCGCGCACCTCCTGCCAAATCACGGCAGCCGTAGTGGCACGCCTGCGAGTGAGAGGCTGTGCACTGTGAGGCACATGTGCTAAAGAAGGCGGTGAGTCTTGTAGTCACGCCTGCCACTTCCACGAAACACATCACCACGCGGCCAAACCTTATTCCCGCGTGCAGTAGATAGTCCCAGGGGAGTTGGGGAGTAGGCGCGCACCTCCTGCCAGATCACGGCAGCCGTAGTGGCACGCCTGCGAGTGAGAGGCTGTGCACTATGAGGCACATGTGCTAAAGAAGGCGGTGAGCCTTGTACTCACGCCTGCCCCTTCCACGAAACGCATGACAACGCCACCAAAATGAAATCCCAGGTGCACTAGACCCAGGGAAACCTCGGCAATAGACGCGCAACTCCGAGAAAGCACGGGCGACGGAGTGGCATGCGTGAGAGTTAGAGGCTGTGCAAGGTGTAAGGGCTAAGCCTTGTACTCACGCCTGCCACTTCCACGAAACACATCACCACGCGACCAAAACTTATTCCCGGGTGAAGTAGATAGTCCCAGGGGAGTTGGGGAGTAGGCGCGCACCTCCTGCCAAATCACGGCAACCGTAGTGGCACGCCTGCAAGTGAGAGGCTGTGCACTATGAGGCACATGTGCTAAAGAAGGCGGTGAGTCTTGTAGTCACGCCTGCCACTTCCACGAAACACATCACCACGCGGCCAAAACTTATTCCCGGGTGCAGTAGATAGTCCCAGGGGAGTTGGCAAGGAATCGCGCACCTCCTGCCAAATCACGCCAGCCGTAGTGGCACGCCTGCGAGTGAGAGGCTGTGCACTGTGAGGCACATGTGCTAAAGAAGGCGGTGAGTCTTGTAGTCACGCCTGCCACTTCCACGAAACACATCACCACGCGGCCAAACCTTATTCCCGCGTGCAGTAGATAGTCCCAGGGGAGTTGGGGAGTAGGCGCGCACCTCCTGCCAGATCACGGCAGCCGTAGTGGCACGCCTGCGAGTGAGAGGCTGTGCACTATGAGGCACATGTGCTAAAGAAGGCGGTGAGCCTTGTACTCACGCCTGCCACTTCCACGAAACGCATGACAACGCCACCAAAATGAAATCCCAGGTGCACTAGACCCAGGGAAACCTCGGCAATAGACGCGCAACTCCGGGAAAGCACGGGCGACGGAGTGGCATGCGTGAGAGTTAGAGGCTGTGCAAGGTGTAAGGGCTAAGCCTTGTACTCACGCCTGCCACTTCCACGAAACACATCACCACGCGGCCAAAACGGATTCCCGGGTGCAGTAGATAGTCCCAGGGGAGTTGGAGAGTAGTCGGGAACCTCCTGCCAAGTCACGGCAGCCGTAGTGGCACGCCTGCGAGTGAGAGGCTGTGCACTGTTAGGCACATGTGCTAATGAAGGCGGTGAGTCTTGTACTCACGCCTGCCACTTCCTCGGAACACAGCACCACGCGGCCAAAACTTATTCCCGGGTGCAGTAAATAGTCCCAGGGGAGTTGGGGAGTAGGCGCGCACCTCCTGCCAGATCACGGCAGCCGTAGTGGCACGCCTGCGAGTGAGAGGCTGTGCACTATGAGGCACATGTGCTAAAGAAGGCGGTGAGCCTTGTACTCACGCCTGCCACTTCCACGAAACGCATGACAACGCCACCAAAATGAAATCCCAGCTGCACTGCACCCAGGGAAACCTCGGCAATAGACGCGAAACTCCGGGAAAGCACGGGCGACGGAGTGGCATGCGTGAGAGAGAGAGAGGCTGTGCAAGGTGTAAGGGCTGAGCCTTGTAGTCACGCCTGCCACTTCCACGAAACACATCACCACGCAGCCAAAACGGATTCCCGGGTGCAGTAGATAGTCCCAGGGGAGTTGGGGAGTAGGCGCCCACCTCCTGCCAAATCACGGCAGCCGTAGTGGCACGCCTGCGAGTGAGAGGCTCTGCACTATGAGGCACATGTGCTAAAGAAGGCGGTCAGTCTTGTACTCACCCCTGCCACTTCCACAAAACGCATCAGCACGCGGCCAAAATGAAATCCCAGGTGCAATAGACCCAGGGAAACCTCGGCAATAGACGCGCAACTCCGGGAAAGCACGGGCGACGGAGTGGCATGCGTGAGAGTGAGAGACTGTCCAAGGTGTAAGGGCTAAGCCTTGTAGTCACGCCTGCCACTTCCACGAAACACATCACCACGCGGCCAAAAAGGATTCCCGGGTGTAGTAGATAGTCCCAGGGGAGTTGGAGAGTAGTCGAGCACCTCCTGCCAAATGACGGCAGCCATAGTGGCACGCCTGCGAGTGAGAGGCTGTGCACTGTCAGGCACATGTGCTAAAGAAGGCGGTGAGCCTTGTAGTCACGCCTGCCACTTCCACGAAACACATCACCACGCGGCCAAAACCTATTCCCGGGTGCAGTAGATAGTCCCAGGGGAGTTGGGGAATAGGCGCGCACCTCCTACCAAATCACGGCAACCGTAGTGGCACGCCTGCGAGTGAGAGGCTGTCCACTGTGAGGCACATGTGCTAAAGAAGGCGGTGAGTCTTGTAGTCACGCCTGCCACTTCCACGAAACACATCACCACGCGGCCAAAACTTATTCCCGGGTGCAGTAGATAGTCCCAGGGGAGTTGGCAAGTAATCGCGCACCTCCTGCCAAATCACGGCAGCCGTAGTGGCACGCCTGCGAGTGAGAGGCTGTGCACTGTGAGGCACATGTGCTAAAGAAGGCGGTGAGTCTTGTAGTCACGCCTGCCACTTCCACGAAACACATCACCACGCGGCCAAACCTTATTCCCGCGTGCAGTAGATAGTCCCAGGGGAGTTGGGGAGTAGGCGCGCACCTCCTGCCAGATCACGGCAGCCGTAGTGGCACGCCTGCGAGTGAGAGGCTGTGCACTATGAGGCACATGTGCTAAAGAAGGCGGTGAGCCTTGTACTCACGCCTGCCCCTTCCACGAAACGCATGACAACGCCACCAAAATGAAATCCCAGGTGCACTAGACCCAGGGAAACCTCGGCAATAGACGCGCAACTCCGAGAAAGCACGGGCGACGGAGTGGCATGCGTGAGAGTTAGAGGCTGTGCAAGGTGTAAGGGCTAAGCCTTGTACTCACGCCTGCCACTTCCACGAAACACATCACCACGCGACCAAAACTTATTCCCGGGTGAAGTAGATAGTCCCAGGGGAGTTGGGGAGTAGGCGCGCACCTCCTGCCAAATCACGGCAACCGTAGTGGCACGCCTGCGAGTGAGAGGCTGTGCACTATGAGGCACATGTGCTAAAGAAGGCGGTGAGTCTTGTAGTCACGCCTGCCACTTCCACGAAACACATCACCACGCGGCCAAAACTTATTCCCGGGTGCAGTAGATAGTCCCAGGGGAGTTGGCAGGGAATCGCGCACCTCCTGCCAAATCACGCCAGCCGTAGTGGCACGCCTGCGAGTGAGAGGCTGTGCACTGTGAGGCACATGTGCTAAAGAAGGCGGTGAGTCTTGTAGTCACGCCTGCCACTTCCACGAAACACATCACCACGCGGCCAAACCTTATTCCCGCGTGCAGTAGATAGTCCCAGGGGAGTTGGGGAGTAGGCGCGCACCTCCTGCCAGATCACGGCAGCCGTAGTGGCACGCCTGCGAGTGAGAGGCTGTGCACTATGAGGCACATGTGCTAAAGAAGGTGGTGAGCCTTGTACTCACGCCTGCCACTTCCACGAAACGCATGACAACGCCACCAAAATGAAATCCCAGGTGCACTAGACCCAGGGAAACCTCGGCAATAGACGCGCAACTCCGGGAAAGCACGGGCGACGGAGTGGCATGCGTGAGAGTTAGAGGCTGTGCAAGGTGTAAGGGCTAAGCCTTGTACTCACGCCTGCCACTTCCACGAAACACATCACCACGCGACCAAAACTTATTCCCGGGTGAAGTAGATAGTCCCAGGGGAGTTGGGGAGTAGGCGCGCACCTCCTGCCAAATCACGGCAACCGTAGTGGCACGCCTGCGAGTGAGAGGCTGTGCACTATGAGGCACATGTGCTAAAGAAGGCGGTGAGTCTTGTAGTCACGCCTGCCACTTCCACGAAACACATCACCACGCGGCCAAAACTTATTCCCGGGTGCAGTAGAGAGTCCCAGGGGAGTTGGCAAGGAATCGCGCACCTCCTGCCAAATCACGCCAGCCGTAGTGGCACGCCTGCGAGTGAGAGGCTGTGCACTGTGAGGCACATGTGCTAAAGAAGGCGGTGAGTCTTGTAGTCACGCCTGCCACTTCCACGAAACACATCACCACGCGGCCAAACCTTATTCCCGCGTGCAGTAGATAGTCCCAGGGGAGTTGGGGAGTAGGCGCGCACCTCCTGCCAGATCACGGCAGCCGTAGTGGCACGCCTGCGAGTGAGAGGCTGTGCACTATGAGGCACATGTGCTAAAGAAGGCGGTGAGCCTTGTACTCACGCCTGCCACTTCCACGAAACGCATGACAACGCCACCAAAATGAAATCCCAGGTGCACTAGACCCAGGGAAACCTCGGCAATAGACGCGCAACTCCGGGAAAGCACGGGCGACGGAGTGGCATGCGTGAGAGCTAGAGGCTGTGCAAGGTGTAAGGGCTAAGCCTTGTACTCACGCCTGCCACTTCCACGAAACACATCACCACGCGGCCAAAACGGATTCCCGGGTGCAGTAGATAGTCCCAGGGGAGTTGGAGAGTAGTCGGGAACCTCCTGCCAAGTCACGGCAGCCGTAGTGGCACGCCTGCGAGTGAGAGGCTGTGCACTGTTAGGCACATGTGCTAAAGAAGGCGGTGAGTCTTGTACTCACGCCTGCCACTTCCTCGGAACACAGCACCACGCGGCCAAAACTTATTCCCGGGTGCAGTAAATAGTCCCAGGGGAGTTGGGGAGTAGGCGCGCACCTCCTGCCAGATCACGGCAGCCGTAGTGGCACGCCTGCGAGTGAGAGGCTGTGCACTATGAGGCACATGTGCTAAAGAAGGCGGTGAGCCTTGTACTCACGCCTGCCACTTCCACGAAACGCATGACAACGCCACCAAAATGAAATCCCAGCTGCACTGCACCCAGGGAAACCTCGGCAATAGACGCGAAACTCCGGGAAAGCACGGGCGACGGAGTGGCATGCGTGAGAGAGAGAGAGGCTGTGCAAGGTGTAAGGGCTGAGCCTTGTAGTCACGCCTGCCACTTCCACGAAACACATCACCACGCAGCCAAAACGGATTCCCGGGTGCAGTAGATAGTCCCAGGGGAGTTGGGGAGTAGGCGCCCACCTCCTGCCAAATCACGGCAGCCGTAGTGGCACGCCTGCGAGTGAGAGGCTCTGCACTATGAGGCACATGTGCTAAAGAAGGCGGTCAGTCTTGTACTCACCCCTGCCACTTCCACAAAATGCATCAGCACGCGGCCAAAATGAAATCCCAGGTGCAATAGACCCAGGGAAACCTCGGCAATAGACGCGCAACTCCGGGAAAGCACGGGCGACGGAGTGGCATGCGTGAGAGTGAGAGACTGTCCAAGGTGTAAGGGCTAAGCCTTGTAGTCACGCCTGCCACTTCCACGAAACACATCACCACGCGGCCAAAAAGGATTCCCGGGTGTAGTAGATAGTCCCAGGGGAGTTGGAGAGTAGTCGAGCACCTCCTGCCAAATCACGGCAGCCATAGTGGCACGCCTGCGAGTGAGAGGCTGTGCACTGTGAGGCACATGTGCTAAAGAAGGCGGTGAGCCTTGTAGTCACGCCTGCCACTTCCACGAAACACATCACCACGCGGCCAAAACTTATTCCCGGGTGCAGTAGATAGTCCCAGGGGAGTTGGGGAATAGGCGCGCACCTCCTACCAAATCACGGCAACCGTAGTGGCACGCCTGCGAGTGAGAGGCTGTCCACTGTGAGGCACATGTGCTAAAGAAGGCGGTGAGTCTTGTAGTCACGCCTGCCACTTCCACGAAACACATCACCACGCGGCCAAAACTTATTCCCGGGTGCAGTAGATAGTCCCAGGGGAGTTGGCAAGTAATCGCGCACCTCCTGCCAAATCACGGCAGCCGTAGTGGCACGCCTGCGAGTGAGAGGCTGTGCACTGTGAGGCACATGTGCTAAAGAAGGCGGTGAGTCTTGTAGTCACGCCTGCCACTTCCACGAAACACATCACCACGCGGCCAAACCTTATTCCCGCGTGCAGTAGATAGTCCCAGGGGAGTTGGGGAGTAGGCGCGCACCTCCTGCCAGATCACGGCAGCCGTAGTGGCACGCCTGCGAGTGAGAGGCTGTGCACTATGAGGCACATGTGCTAAAGAAGGCGGTGAGCCTTGTACTCACGCCTGCCCCTTCCACGAAACGCATGACAACGCCACCAAAATGAAATCCCAGGTGCACTAGACCCAGGGAAACCTCGGCAATAGACGCGCAACTCCGAGAAAGCACGGGCGACGGAGTGGCATGCGTGAGAGTTAGAGGCTGTGCAAGGTGTAAGGGCTAAGCCTTGTACTCACGCCTGCCACTTCCACGAAACACATCACCACGCGACCAAAACTTATTCCCGGGTGAAGTAGATAGTCCCAGGGGAGTTGGGGAGTAGGCGCGCACCTCCTGCCAAATCACGGCAACCGTAGTGGCACGCCTGCGAGTGAGAGGCTGTGCACTATGAGGCACATGTGCTAAAGAAGGCGGTGAGTCTTGTAGTCACGCCTGCCACTTCCACGAAACACATCACCACGCGGCCAAAACTTATTCCCGGGTGCAGTAGATAGTCCCAGGGGAGTTGGCAAGGAATCGCGCACCTCCTGCCAAATCACGCCAGCCGTAGTGGCACGCCTGCGAGTGAGAGGCTGTGCACTGTGAGGCACATGTGCTAAAGAAGGCGGTGAGTCTTGTAGTCACGCCTGCCACTTCCACGAAACACATCACCACGCGGCCAAACCTTATTCCCGCGTGCAGTAGATAGTCCCAGGGGAGTTGGGGAGTAGGCGCGCACCTCCTGCCAGATCACGGCAGCCGTAGTGGCACGCCTGCGAGTGAGAGGCTGTGCACTATGAGGCACATGTGCTAAAGAAGGCGGTGAGCCTTGTACTCACGCCTGCCACTTCCACGAAACGCATGACAACGCCACCAAAATGAAATCCCAGGTGCACTAGACCCAGGGAAACCTCGGCAATAGACGCGCAACTCCGGGAAAGCACGGGCGACGGAGTGGCATGCGTGAGAGTTAGAGGCTGTGCAAGGTGTAAGGGCTAAGCCTTGTACTCACGCCTGCCACTTCCACGAAACACATCACCACGCGGCCAAAACGGATTCCCGGGTGCAGTAGATAGTCCCAGGGGAGTTGGAGAGTAGTCGGGAACCTCCTGCCAAGTCACGGCAGCCGTAGTGGCACGCCTGCGAGTGAGAGGCTGTGCACTGTTAGGCACATGTGCTAAAGAAGGCGGTGAGTCTTGTACTCACGCCTGCCACTTCCTCGGAACACAGCACCACGCGGCCAAAACTTATTCCCGGGTGCAGTAAATAGTCCCAGGGGAGTTGGGGAGTAGGCGCGCACCTCCTGCCAGATCACGGCAGCCGTAGTGGCACGCCTGCGAGTGAGAGGCTGTGCACTATGAGGCACATGTGCTAAAGAAGGCGGTGAGCCTTGTACTCACGCCTGCCACTTCCACGAAACGCATGACAACGCCACCAAAATGAAATCCCAGCTGCACTGCACCCAGGGAAACCTCGGCAATAGACGCGAAACTCCGGGAAAGCACGGGCGACGGAGTGGCATGCGTGAGAGAGAGAGAGGCTGTGCAAGGTGTAAGGGCTGAGCCTTGTAGTCACGCCTGCCACTTCCACGAAACACATCACCACGCAGCCAAAACGGATTCCCGGGTGCAGTAGATAGTCCCAGGGGAGTTGGGGAGTAGGCGCCCACCTCCTGCCAAATCACGGCAGCCGTAGTGGCACGCCTGCGAGTGAGAGGCTCTGCACTATGAGGCACATGTGCTAAAGAAGGCGGTCAGTCTTGTACTCACCCCTGCCACTTCCACAAAACGCATCAGCACGCGGCCAAAATGAAATCCCAGGTGCAATAGACCCAGGGAAACCTCGGCAATAGACGCGCAACTCCGGGAAAGCACGGGCGACGGAGTGGCATGCGTGAGAGTGAGAGACTGTCCAAGGTGTAAGGGCTAAGCCTTGTAGTCACGCCTGCCACTTCCACGAAACACATCACCACGCGGCCAAAACTTATTCCCGGGTGCAGTAGATAGTCCCAGGGGAGTTGGGGAATAGGCGCGCACCTCCTACCAAATCACGGCAACCGTAGTGGCACGCCTGCGAGTGAGAGGCTGTCCACTGTGAGGCACATGTGCTAAAGAAGGCGGTGAGTCTTGTAGTCACGCCTGCCACTTCCACGAAACACATCACCACGCGGCCAAAACTTATTCCCGGGTGCAGTAGATAGTCCCAGGGGAGTTGGCAAGTAATCGCGCACCTCCTGCCAAATCACGGCAGCCGTAGTGGCACGCCTGCGAGTGAGAGGCTGTGCACTGTGAGGCACATGTGCTAAAGAAGGCGGTGAGTCTTGTAGTCACGCCTGCCACTTCCACGAAACACATCACCACGCGGCCAAACCTTATTCCCGCGTGCAGTAGATAGTCCCAGGGGAGTTGGGGAGTAGGCGCGCACCTCCTGCCAGATCACGGCAGCCGTAGTGGCACGCCTGCGAGTGAGAGGCTGTGCACTATGAGGCACATGTGCTAAAGAAGGCGGTGAGCCTTGTACTCACGCCTGCCCCTTCCACGAAACGCATGACAACGCCACCAAAATGAAATCCCAGGTGCACTAGACCCAGGGAAACCTCGGCAATAGACGCGCAACTCCGAGAAAGCACGGGCGACGGAGTGGCATGCGTGAGAGTTAGAGGCTGTGCAAGGTGTAAGGGCTAAGCCTTGTACTCACGCCTGCCACTTCCACGAAACACATCACCACGCGACCAAAACTTATTCCCGGGTGAAGTAGATAGTCCCAGGGGAGTTGGGGAGTAGGCGCGCACCTCCTGCCAAATCACGGCAACCGTAGTGGCACGCCTGCGAGTGAGAGGCTGTGCACTATGAGGCACATGTGCTAAAGAAGGCGGTGAGTCTTGTAGTCACGCCTGCCACTTCCACGAAACACATCACCACGCGGCCAAAACTTATTCCCGGGTGCAGTAGATAGTCCCAGGGGAGTTGGCAAGGAATCGCGCACCTCCTGCCAAATCACGCCAGCCGTAGTGGCACGCCTGCGAGTGAGAGGCTGTGCACTGTGAGGCACATGTGCTAAAGAAGGCGGTGAGTCTTGTAGTCACGCCTGCCACTTCCACGAAACACATCACCACGCGGCCAAACCTTATTCCCGCGTGCAGTAGATAGTCCCAGGGGAGTTGGGGAGTAGGCGCGCACCTCCTGCCAGATCACGGCAGCCGTAGTGGCACGCCTGCGAGTGAGAGGCTGTGCACTATGAGGCACATGTGCTAAAGAAGGCGGTGAGCCTTGTACTCACGCCTGCCACTTCCACGAAACGCATGACAACGCCACCAAAATGAAATCCCAGGTGCACTAGACCCAGGGAAACCTCGGCAATAGACGCGCAACTCCGGGAAAGCACGGGCGACGGAGTGGCATGCGTGAGAGTTAGAGGCTGTGCAAGGTGTAAGGGCTAAGCCTTGTACTCACGCCTGCCACTTCCACGAAACACATCACCACGCGGCCAAAACGGATTCCCGGGTGCAGTAGATAGTCCCAGGGGAGTTGGAGAGTAGTCGGGAACCTCCTGCCAAGTCACGGCAGCCGTAGTGGCACGCCTGCGAGTGAGAGGCTGTGCACTGTTAGGCACATGTGCTAAAGAAGGCGGTGAGTCTTGTACTCACGCCTGCCACTTCCTCGGAACACAGCACCACGCGGCCAAAACTTATTCCCGGGTGCAGTAAATAGTCCCAGGGGAGTTGGGGAGTAGGCGCGCACCTCCTGCCAGATCACGGCAGCCGTAGTGGCACGCCTGCGAGTGAGAGGCTGTGCACTATGAGGCACATGTGCTAAAGAAGGCGGTGAGCCTTGTACTCACGCCTGCCACTTCCACGAAACGCATGACAACGCCACCAAAATGAAATCCCAGCTGCACTGCACCCAGGGAAACCTCGGCAATAGACGCGAAACTCCGGGAAAGCACGGGCGACGGAGTGGCATGCGTGAGAGAGAGAGAGGCTGTGCAAGGTGTAAGGGCTGAGCCTTGTAGTCACGCCTGCCACTTCCACGAAACACATCACCACGCAGCCAAAACGGATTCCCGGGTGCAGTAGATAGTCCCAGGGGAGTTGGGGAGTAGGCGCCCACCTCCTGCCAAATCACGGCAGCCGTAGTGGCACGCCTGCGAGTGAGAGGCTCTGCACTATGAGGCACATGTGCTAAAGAAGGCGGTCAGTCTTGTACTCACCCCTGCCACTTCCACAAAACGCATCAGCACGCGGCCAAAATGAAATCCCAGGTGCAATAGACCCAGGGAAACCTCGGCAATAGACGCGCAACTCCGGGAAAGCACGGGCGACGGAGTGGCATGCGTGAGAGTGAGAGACTGTCCAAGGTGTAAGGGCTAAGCCTTGTAGTCACGCCTGCCACTTCCACGAAACACATCACCACGCGGCCAAAAAGGATTCCCGGGTGTAGTAGATAGTCCCAGGGGAGTTGGAGAGTAGTCGAGCACCTCCTGCCAAATCACGGCAGCCATAGTGGCACGCCTGCGAGTGAGAGGCTGTGCACTGTGAGGCACATGTGCTAAAGAAGGCGGTGAGCCTAGTAGTCACGCCTGCCACTTCCACGAAACACATCACCACGCGGCCAAAACTTATTCCCGGGTGCAGTAGATAGTCCCAGGGGAGTTGGGGAATAGGCGCGCACCTCCTACCAAATCACGGCAACCGTAGTGGCACGCCTGCGAGTGAGAGGCTGTCCACTGTGAGGCACATGTGCTAAAGAAGGCGGTGAGTCTTGTAGTCACGCCTGCCACTTCCACGAAACACATCACCACGCGGCCAAAACTTATTCCCGGGTGCAGTAGATAGTCCCAGGGGAGTTGGCAAGTAATCGCGCACCTCCTGCCAAATCACGGCAGCCGTAGTGGCACGCCTGCGAGTGAGAGGCTGTGCACTGTGAGGCACATGTGCTAAAGAAGGCGGTGAGTCTTGTAGTCACGCCTGCCACTTCCACGAAACACATCACCACGCGGCCAAACCTTATTCCCGCGTGCAGTAGATAGTCCCAGGGGAGTTGGGGAGTAGGCGCGCACCTCCTGCCAGATCACGGCAGCCGTAGTGGCACGCCTGCGAGTGAGAGGCTGTGCACTATGAGGCACATGTGCTAAAGAAGGCGGTGAGCCTTGTACTCACGCCTGCCCCTTCCACGAAACGCATGACAACGCCACCAAAATGAAATCCCAGGTGCACTAGACCCAGGGAAACCTCGGCAATAGACGCGCAACTCCGAGAAAGCACGGGCGACGGAGTGGCATGCGTGAGAGTTAGAGGCTGTGCAAGGTGTAAGGGCTAAGCCTTGTACTCACGCCTGCCACTTCCACGAAACACATCACCACGCGACCAAAACTTATTCCCGGGTGAAGTAGATAGTCCCAGGGGAGTTGGGGAGTAGGCGCGCACCTCCTGCCAAATCACGGCAACCGTAGTGGCACGCCTGCGAGTGAGAGGCTGTGCACTATGAGGCACATGTGCTAAAGAAGGCGGTGAGTCTTGTAGTCACGCCTGCCACTTCCACGAAACACATCACCACGCGGCCAAAACTTATTCCCGGGTGCAGTAGATAGTCCCAGGGGAGTTGGCAAGGAATCGCGCACCTCCTGCCAAATCACGCCAGCCGTAGTGGCACGCCTGCGAGTGAGAGGCTGTGCACTGTGAGGCACATGTGCTAAAGAAGGCGGTGAGTCTTGTAGTCACGCCTGCCACTTCCACGAAACACATCACCACGCGGCCAAACCTTATTCCCGCGTGCAGTAGATAGTCCCAGGGGAGTTGGGGAGTAGGCGCGCACCTCCTGCCAGATCACGGCAGCCGTAGTGGCACGCCTGCGAGTGAGAGGCTGTGCACTATGAGGCACATGTGCTAAAGAAGGCGGTGAGCCTTGTACTCACGCCTGCCACTTCCACGAAACGCATGACAACGCCACCAAAATGAAATCCCAGGTGCACTAGACCCAGGGAAACCTCGGCAATAGACGCGCAACTCCGGGAAAGCACGGGCGACGGAGTGGCATGCGTGAGAGTTAGAGGCTGTGCAAGGTGTAAGGGCTAAGCCTTGTACTCACGCCTGCCACTTCCACGAAACACATCACCACGCGGCCAAAACGGATTCCCGGGTGCAGTAGATAGTCCCAGGGGAGTTGGAGAGTAGTCGGGAACCTCCTGCCAAGTCACGGCAGCCGTAGTGGCACGCCTGCGAGTGAGAGGCTGTGCACTGTTAGGCACATGTGCTAATGAAGGCGGTGAGTCTTGTACTCACGCCTGCCACTTCCTCGGAACACAGCACCACGCGGCCAAAACTTATTCCCGGGTGCAGTAAATAGTCCCAGGGGAGTTGGGGAGTAGGCGCGCACCTCCTGCCAGATCACGGCAGCCGTAGTGGCACGCCTGCGAGTGAGAGGCTGTGCACTATGAGGCACATGTGCTAAAGAAGGCGGTGAGCCTTGTACTCACGCCTGCCACTTCCACGAAACGCATGACAACGCCACCAAAATGAAATCCCAGCTGCACTGCACCCAGGGAAACCTCGGCAATAGACGCGAAACTCCGGGAAAGCACGGGCGACGGAGTGGCATGCGTGAGAGAGAGAGAGGCTGTGCAAGGTGTAAGGGCTGAGCCTTGTAGTCACGCCTGCCACTTCCACGAAACACATCACCACGCAGCCAAAACGGATTCCCGGGTGCAGTAGATAGTCCCAGGGGAGTTGGGGAGTAGGCGCCCACCTCCTGCCAAATCACGGCAGCCGTAGTGGCACGCCTGCGAGTGAGAGGCTCTGCACTATGAGGCACATGTGCTAAAGAAGGCGGTCAGTCTTGTACTCACCCCTGCCACTTCCACAAAACGCATCAGCACGCGGCCAAAATGAAATCCCAGGTGCAATAGACCCAGGGAAACCTCGGCAATAGACGCGCAACTCCGGGAAAGCACGGGCGACGGAGTGGCATGCGTGAGAGTGAGAGACTGTCCAAGGTGTAAGGGCTAAGCCTTGTAGTCACGCCTGCCACTTCCACGAAACACATCACCACGCGGCCAAAAAGGATTCCCGGGTGTAGTAGATAGTCCCAGGGGAGTTGGAGAGTAGTCGAGCACCTCCTGCCAAATGACGGCAGCCATAGTGGCACGCCTGCGAGTGAGAGGCTGTGCACTGTCAGGCACATGTGCTAAAGAAGGCGGTGAGCCTTGTAGTCACGCCTGCCACTTCCACGAAACACATCACCACGCGGCCAAAACCTATTCCCGGGTGCAGTAGATAGTCCCAGGGGAGTTGGGGAATAGGCGCGCACCTCCTACCAAATCACGGCAACCGTAGTGGCACGCCTGCGAGTGAGAGGCTGTCCACTGTGAGGCACATGTGCTAAAGAAGGCGGTGAGTCTTGTAGTCACGCCTGCCACTTCCACGAAACACATCACCACGCGGCCAAAACTTATTCCCGGGTGCAGTAGATAGTCCCAGGGGAGTTGGCAAGTAATCGCGCACCTCCTGCCAAATCACGGCAGCCGTAGTGGCACGCCTGCGAGTGAGAGGCTGTGCACTGTGAGGCACATGTGCTAAAGAAGGCGGTGAGTCTTGTAGTCACGCCTGCCACTTCCACGAAACACATCACCACGCGGCCAAACCTTATTCCCGCGTGCAGTAGATAGTCCCAGGGGAGTTGGGGAGTAGGCGCGCACCTCCTGCCAGATCACGGCAGCCGTAGTGGCACGCCTGCGAGTGAGAGGCTGTGCACTATGAGGCACATGTGCTAAAGAAGGCGGTGAGCCTTGTACTCACGCCTGCCCCTTCCACGAAACGCATGACAACGCCACCAAAATGAAATCCCAGGTGCACTAGACCCAGGGAAACCTCGGCAATAGACGCGCAACTCCGAGAAAGCACGGGCGACGGAGTGGCATGCGTGAGAGTTAGAGGCTGTGCAAGGTGTAAGGGCTAAGCCTTGTACTCACGCCTGCCACTTCCACGAAACACATCACCACGCGACCAAAACTTATTCCCGGGTGAAGTAGATAGTCCCAGGGGAGTTGGGGAGTAGGCGCGCACCTCCTGCCAAATCACGGCAACCGTAGTGGCACGCCTGCGAGTGAGAGGCTGTGCACTATGAGGCACATGTGCTAAAGAAGGCGGTGAGTCTTGTAGTCACGCCTGCCACTTCCACGAAACACATCACCACGCGGCCAAAACTTATTCCCGGGTGCAGTAGATAGTCCCAGGGGAGTTGGCAAGGAATCGCGCACCTCCTGCCAAATCACGCCAGCCGTAGTGGCACGCCTGCGAGTGAGAGGCTGTGCACTGTGAGGCACATGTGCTAAAGAAGGCGGTGAGTCTTGTAGTCACGCCTGCCACTTCCACGAAACACATCACCACGCGGCCAAACCTTATTCCCGCGTGCAGTAGATAGTCCCAGGGGAGTTGGGGAGTAGGCGCGCACCTCCTGCCAGATCACGGCAGCCGTAGTGGCACGCCTGCGAGTGAGAGGCTGTGCACTATGAGGCACATGTGCTAAAGAAGGTGGTGAGCCTTGTACTCACGCCTGCCACTTCCACGAAACGCATGACAACGCCACCAAAATGAAATCCCAGGTGCACTAGACCCAGGGAAACCTCGGCAATAGACGCGCAACTCCGGGAAAGCACGGGCGACGGAGTGGCATGCGTGAGAGTTAGAGGCTGTGCAAGGTGTAAGGGCTAAGCCTTGTACTCACGCCTGCCACTTCCACGAAACACATCACCACGCGACCAAAACTTATTCCCGGGTGAAGTAGATAGTCCCAGGGGAGTTGGGGAGTAGGCGCGCACCTCCTGCCAAATCACGGCAACCGTAGTGGCACGCCTGCGAGTGAGAGGCTGTGCACTATGAGGCACATGTGCTAAAGAAGGCGGTGAGTCTTGTAGTCACGCCTGCCACTTCCACGAAACACATCACCACGCGGCCAAAACTTATTCCCGGGTGCAGTAGAGAGTCCCAGGGGAGTTGGCAAGGAATCGCGCACCTCCTGCCAAATCACGCCAGCCGTAGTGGCACGCCTGCGAGTGAGAGGCTGTGCACTGTGAGGCACATGTGCTAAAGAAGGCGGTGAGTCTTGTAGTCACGCCTGCCACTTCCACGAAACACATCACCACGCGGCCAAACCTTATTCCCGCGTGCAGTAGATAGTCCCAGGGGAGTTGGGGAGTAGGCGCGCACCTCCTGCCAGATCACGGCAGCCGTAGTGGCACGCCTGCGAGTGAGAGGCTGTGCACTATGAGGCACATGTGCTAAAGAAGGCGGTGAGCCTTGTACTCACGCCTGCCACTTCCACGAAACGCATGACAACGCCACCAAAATGAAATCCCAGGTGCACTAGACCCAGGGAAACCTCGGCAATAGACGCGCAACTCCGGGAAAGCACGGGCGACGGAGTGGCATGCGTGAGAGCTAGAGGCTGTGCAAGGTGTAAGGGCTAAGCCTTGTACTCACGCCTGCCACTTCCACGAAACACATCACCACGCGGCCAAAACGGATTCCCGGGTGCAGTAGATAGTCCCAGGGGAGTTGGAGAGTAGTCGGGAACCTCCTGCCAAGTCACGGCAGCCGTAGTGGCACGCCTGCGAGTGAGAGGCTGTGCACTGTTAGGCACATGTGCTAAAGAAGGCGGTGAGTCTTGTACTCACGCCTGCCACTTCCTCGGAACACAGCACCACGCGGCCAAAACTTATTCCCGGGTGCAGTAAATAGTCCCAGGGGAGTTGGGGAGTAGGCGCGCACCTCCTGCCAGATCACGGCAGCCGTAGTGGCACGCCTGCGAGTGAGAGGCTGTGCACTATGAGGCACATGTGCTAAAGAAGGCGGTGAGCCTTGTACTCACGCCTGCCACTTCCACGAAACGCATGACAACGCCACCAAAATGAAATCCCAGCTGCACTGCACCCAGGGAAACCTCGGCAATAGACGCGAAACTCCGGGAAAGCACGGGCGACGGAGTGGCATGCGTGAGAGAGAGAGAGGCTGTGCAAGGTGTAAGGGCTGAGCCTTGTAGTCACGCCTGCCACTTCCACGAAACACATCACCACGCAGCCAAAACGGATTCCCGGGTGCAGTAGATAGTCCCAGGGGAGTTGGGGAGTAGGCGCCCACCTCCTGCCAAATCACGGCAGCCGTAGTGGCACGCCTGCGAGTGAGAGGCTCTGCACTATGAGGCACATGTGCTAAAGAAGGCGGTCAGTCTTGTACTCACCCCTGGCACTTCCACAAAACGCATCAGCACGCGGCCAAAATGAAATCCCAGGTGCAATAGACCCAGGGAAACCTCGGCAATAGACGCGCAACTCCGGGAAAGCACGGGCGACGGAGTGGCATGCGTGAGAGTGAGAGACTGTCCAAGGTGTAAGGGCTAAGCCTTGTAGTAACGCCTGCCACTTCCACGAAACACATCACCACGCGGCCAAAAAGGATTCCCGGGTGTAGTAGATAGTCCCAGGGGAGTTGGAGAGTAGTCGAGCACCTCCTGCCAAATCACGGCAGCCATAGTGGCACGCCTGCGAGTGAGAGGCTGTGCACTGTGAGGCACATGTGCTAAAGAAGGCGGTGAGCCTTGTAGTCACGCCTGCCACTTCCACGAAACACATCACCACGCGGCCAAAACTTATTCCCGAGTGCAGTAGATAGTCCCAGGGGAGTTGGGGAATAGGCGCGCACCTCCTACCAAATCACGGCAACCGTAGTGGCACGCCTGCGAGTGAGAGGCTGTCCACTGTGAGGCACATGTGCTAAAGAAGGCGGTGAGTCTTGTAGTCACGCCTGCCACTTCCACGAAACACATCACCACGCGGCCAAAACTTATTCCCGGGTGCAGTAGATAGTCCCAGGGGAGTTGGCAAGTAATCGCGCACCTCCTGCCAAATCACGGCAGCCGTAGTGGCACGCCTGCGAGTGAGAGGCTGTGCACTGTGAGGCACATGTGCTAAAGAAGGCGGTGAGTCTTGTAGTCACGCCTGCCACTTCCACGAAACACATCACCACGCGGCCAAACCTTATTCCCGCGTGCAGTAGATAGTCCCAGGGGAGTTGGGGAGTAGGCGCGCACCTCCTGCCAGATCACGGCAGCCGTAGTGGCACGCCTGCGAGTGAGAGGCTGTGCACTATGAGGCACATGTGCTAAAGAAGGCGGTGAGCCTTGTACTCACGCCTGCCCCTTCCACGAAACGCATGACAACGCCACCAAAATGAAATCCCAGGTGCACTAGACCCAGGGAAACCTCGGCAATAGACGCGCAACTCCGAGAAAGCACGGGCGACGGAGTGGCATGCGTGAGAGTTAGAGGCTGTGCAAGGTGTAAGGGCTAAGCCTTGTACTCACGCCTGCCACTTCCACGAAACACATCACCACGCGACCAAAACTTATTCCCGGGTGAAGTAGATAGTCCCAGGGGAGTTGGGGAGTAGGCGCGCACCTCCTGCCAAATCACGGCAACCGTAGTGGCACGCCTGCGAGTGAGAGGCTGTGCACTATGAGGCACATGTGCTAAAGAAGGCGGTGAGTCTTGTAGTCACGCCTGCCACTTCCACGAAACACATCACCACGCGGCCAAAACTTATTCCCGGGTGCAGTAGATAGTCCCAGGGGAGTTGGCAAGGAATCGCGCACCTCCTGCCAAATCACGCCAGCCGTAGTGGCACGCCTGCGAGTGAGAGGCTGTGCACTGTGAGGCACATGTGCTAAAGAAGGCGGTGAGTCTTGTAGTCACGCCTGCCACTTCCACGAAACACATCACCACGCGGCCAAACCTTATTCCCGCGTGCAGTAGATAGTCCCAGGGGAGTTGGGGAGTAGGCGCGCACCTCCTGCCAGATCACGGCAGCCGTAGTGGCACGCCTGCGAGTGAGAGGCTGTGCACTATGAGGCACATGTGCTAAAGAAGGCGGTGAGCCTTGTACTCACGCCTGCCACTTCCACGAAACGCATGACAACGCCACCAAAATGAAATCCCAGGTGCACTAGACCCAGGGAAACCTCGGCAATAGACGCGCAACTCCGGGAAAGCACGGGCGACGGAGTGGCATGCGTGAGAGTTAGAGGCTGTGCAAGGTGTAAGGGCTAAGCCTTGTACTCACGCCTGCCACTTCCACGAAACACATCACCACGCGGCCAAAACGGATTCCCGGGTGCAGTAGATAGTCCCAGGGGAGTTGGAGAGTAGTCGGGAACCTCCTGCCAAGTCACGGCAGCCGTAGTGGCACGCCTGCGAGTGAGAGGCTGTGCACTGTTAGGCACATGTGCTAAAGAAGGCGGTGAGTCTTGTACTCACGCCTGCCACTTCCTCGGAACACAGCACCACGCGGCCAAAACTTATTCCCGGGTGCAGTAAATAGTCCCAGGGGAGTTGGGGAGTAGGCGCGCACCTCCTGCCAGATCACGGCAGCCGTAGTGGCACGCCTGCGAGTGAGAGGCTGTGCACTATGAGGCACATGTGCTAAAGAAGGCGGTGAGCCTTGTACTCACGCCTGCCACTTCCACGAAACGCATGACAACGCCACCAAAATGAAATCCCAGCTGCACTGCACCCAGGGAAACCTCGGCAATAGACGCGAAACTCCGGGAAAGCACGGGCGACGGAGTGGCATGCGTGAGAGAGAGAGAGGCTGTGCAAGGTGTAAGGGCTGAGCCTTGTAGTCACGCCTGCCACTTCCACGAAACACATCACCACGCAGCCAAAACGGATTCCCGGGTGCAGTAGATAGTCCCAGGGGAGTTGGGGAGTAGGCGCCCACCTCCTGCCAAATCACGGCAGCCGTAGTGGCACGCCTGCGAGTGAGAGGCTCTGCACTATGAGGCACATGTGCTAAAGAAGGCGGTCAGTCTTGTACTCACCCCTGCCACTTCCACAAAACGCATCAGCACGCGGCCAAAATGAAATCCCAGGTGCAATAGACCCAGGGAAACCTCGGCAATAGACGGGCAACTCCGGGAAAGCACGGGCGACGCAGTGGCATGCGTGAGAGTGAGAGACTGTCCAAGGTGTAAGGGCTAAGCCTTGTAGTCACGCCTGCCACTTCCACGAAACACATCACCACGCGGCCAAAAAGGATTCCCGGGTGTAGTAGATAGTCCCAGGGGAGTTGGAGAGTAGTCGAGCACCTCCTGCCAAATCACGGCAGCCATAGTGGCACGCCTGCGAGTGAGAGGCTGTGCACTGTGAGGCACATGTGCTAAAGAAGGCGGTGAGCCTTGTAGTCACGCCTGCCACTTCCACGAAACACATCACCACGCGGCCAAAACTTATTCCCGGGTGCAGTAGATAGTCCCAGGGGAGTTGGGGAATAGGCGCGCACCTCCTACCAAATCACGGCAACCGTAGTGGCACGCCTGCGAGTGAGAGGCTGTCCACTGTGAGGCACATGTGCTAAAGAAGGCGGTGAGTCTTGTAGTCACGCCTGCCACTTCCACGAAACACATCACCACGCGGCCAAAACTTATTCCCGGGTGCAGTAGATAGTCCCAGGGGAGTTGGCAAGTAATCGCGCACCTCCTGCCAAATCACGGCAGCCGTAGTGGCACGCCTGCGAGTGAGAGGCTGTGCACTGTGAGGCACATGTGCTAAAGAAGGCGGTGAGTCTTGTAGTCACGCCTGCCACTTCCACGAAACACATCACCACGCGGCCAAACCTTATTCCCGCGTGCAGTAGATAGTCCCAGGGGAGTTGGGGAGTAGGCGCGCACCTCCTGCCAGATCACGGCAGCCGTAGTGGCACGCCTGCGAGTGAGAGGCTGTGCACTATGAGGCACATGTGCTAAAGAAGGCGGTGAGCCTTGTACTCACGCCTGCCCCTTCCACGAAACGCATGACAACGCCACCAAAAAGAAATCCCAGGTGCACTAGACCCAGGGAAACCTCGGCAATAGACGCGCAACTCCGAGAAAGCACGGGCGACGGAGTGGCATGCGTGAGAGTTAGAGGCTGTGCAAGGTGTAAGGGCTAAGCCTTGTACTCACGCCTGCCACTTCCACGAAACACATCACCACGCGACCAAAACTTATTCCCGGGTGAAGTAGATAGTCCCAGGGGAGTTGGGGAGTAGGCGCGCACCTCCTGCCAAATCACGGCAACCGTAGTGGCACGCCTGCGAGTGAGAGGCTGTGCACTATGAGGCACATGTGCTAAAGAAGGCGGTGAGTCTTGTAGTCACGCCTGCCACTTCCACGAAACACATCACCACGCGGCCAAAACTTATTCCCGGGTGCAGTAGATAGTCCCAGGGGAGTTGGCAAGGAATCGCGCACCTCCTGCCAAATCACGCCAGCCGTAGTGGCACGCCTGCGAGTGAGAGGCTGTGCACTGTGAGGCACATGTGCTAAAGAAGGCGGTGAGTCTTGTAGTCACGCCTGCCACTTCCACGAAACACATCACCACGCGGCCAAACCTTATTCCCGCGTGCAGTAGATAGTCCCAGGGGAGTTGGGGAGTAGGCGCGCACCTCCTGCCAGATCACGGCAGCCGTAGTGGCACGCCTGCGAGTGAGAGGCTGTGCACTATGAGGCACATGTGCTAAAGAAGGCGGTGAGCCTTGTACTCACGCCTGCCACTTCCACGAAACGCATGACAACGCCACCAAAATGAAATCCCAGGTGCACTAGACCCAGGGAAACCTCGGCAATAGACGCGCAACTCCGAGAAAGCACGGGCGACGGAGTGGCATGCGTGAGAGTTAGAGGCTGTGCAAGGTGTAAGGGCTAAGCCTTGTACTCACGCTTGCCACTTCCACGAAACACATCACCACGCGGCCAAAACGGATTCCCGGGTGCAGTAGATAGTCCCAGGGGAGTTGGAGAGTAGTCGGGAACCTCCTGCCAAGTCACGGCAGCCGTAGTGGCACGCCTGCGAGTGAGAGGCTGTGCACTGTTAGGCACATGTGCTAAAGAAGGCGGTGAGTCTTGTACTCACGCCTGCCACTTCCTCGGAACACAGCACCACGCGGCCAAAACTTATTCCCGGGTGCAGTAAATAGTCCCAGGGGAGTTGGGGAGTAGGCGCGCACCTCCTGCCAGATCACGGCAGCCGTAGTGGCACGCCTGCGAGTGAGAGGCTGTGCACTATGAGGCACATGTGCTAAAGAAGGCGGTGAGCCTTGTACTCACGCCTGCCACTTCCACGAAACGCATGACAACGCCACCAAAATGAAATCCCAGCTGCACTGCACCCAGGGAAACCTCGGCAATAGACGCGAAACTCCGGGAAAGCACGGGCGACGGAGTGGCATGCGTGAGAGAGAGAGAGGCTGTGCAAGGTGTAAGGGCTGAGCCTTGTAGTCACGCCTGCCACTTCCACGAAACACATCACCACGCAGCCAAAACGGATTCCCGGGTGCAGTAGATAGTCCCAGGGGAGTTGGGGAGTAGGCGCCCACCTCCTGCCAAATCACGGCAGCCGTAGTGGCACGCCTGCGAGTGAGAGGCTGTGCACTATGAGGCACATGTGCTAAAGAAGGCGGTCAGTCTTGTACTCACCCCTGCCACTTCCACAAAACGCATCAGCACGCGGCCAAAATGAAATCCCAGGTGCAATAGACCCAGGGAAACCTCGGCAATAGACGCGCAACTCCGGGAAAGCACGGGCGACGGAGTGGCATGCGTGAGAGTGAGAGACTGTCCAAGGTGTAAGGGCTAAGCCTTGTAGTCACGCCTGCCACTTCCACGAAACACATCACCACGCGGCCAAAAAGGATTCCCGGGTGTAGTAGATAGTCCCAGGGGAGTTGGAGAGTAGTCGAGCACCTCCTGCCAAATCACGGCAGCCATAGTGGCACGCCTGCGAGTGAGAGGCTGTGCACTGTGAGGCACATGTGCTAAAGAAGGCGGTGAGCCTTGTAGTCACGCCTGCCACTTCCACGAAACACATCACCACGCGGCCAAAACTTATTCCCGGGTGCAGTAGATAGTCCCAGGGGAGTTGGGGAATAGGCGCGCACCTCCTACCAAATCACGGCAACCGTAGTGGCACGCCTGCGAGTGAGAGGCTGTCCACTGTGAGGCACATGTGCTAAAGAAGGCGGTGAGTCTTGTAGTCACGCCTGCCACTTCCACGAAACACATCACCACGCGGCCAAAACTTATTCCCGGGTGCAGTAGATAGTCCCAGGGGAGTTGGCAAGTAATCGCGCACCTCCTGCCAAATCACGGCAGCCGTAGTGGCACGCCTGCGAGTGAGAGGCTGTGCACTGTGAGGCACATGTGCTAAAGAAGGCGGTGAGTCTTGTAGTCACGCCTGCCACTTCCACGAAACACATCACCACGCGGCCAAACCTTATTCCCGCGTGCAGTAGATAGTCCCAGGGGAGTTGGGGAGTAGGCGCGCACCTCCTGCCAGATCACGGCAGCCGTAGTGGCACGCCTGCGAGTGAGAGGCTGTGCACTATGAGGCACATGTGCTAAAGAAGGCGGTAAGCCTTGTACTCACGCCTGCCCCTTCCACGAAACGCATGACAACGCCACCAAAATGAAATCCCAGGTGCACTAGACCCAGGGAAACCTCGGCAATAGACGCGCAACTCCGAGAAAGCACGGGCGACGGAGTGGCATGCGTGAGAGTTAGAGGCTGTGCAAGGTGTAAGGGCTAAGCCTTGTACTCACGCCTGCCACTTCCACGAAACACATCACCACGCGACCAAAACTTATTCCCGGGTGAAGTAGATAGTCCCAGGGGAGTTGGGGAGTAGGCGCGCACCTCCTGCCAAATCACGGCAACCGTAGTGGCACGCCTGCGAGTGAGAGGCTGTGCACTATGAGGCACATGTGCTAAAGAAGGCGGTGAGTCTTGTAGTCACGCCTGCCACTTCCACGAAACACATCACCACGCGGCCAAAACTTATTCCCGGGTGCAGTAGATAGTCCCAGGGGAGTTGGCAAGGAATCGCGCACCTCCTGCCAAATCACGCCAGCCGTAGTGGCACGCCTGCGAGTGAGAGGCTGTGCACTGTGAGGCACATGTGCTAAAGAAGGCGGTGAGTCTTGTAGTCACGCCTGCCACTTCCACGAAACACATCACCACGCGGCCAAACCTTATTCCCGCGTGCAGTAGATAGTCCCAGGGGAGTTGGGGAGTAGGCGCGCACCTCCTGCCAGATCACGGCAGCCGTAGTGGCACGCCTGCGAGTGAGAGGCTGTGCACTATGAGGCACATGTGCTAAAGAAGGCGGTGAGCCTTGTACTCACGCCTGCCACTTCCACGAAACGCATGACAACGCCACCAAAATGAAATCCCAGGTGCACTAGACCCAGAGAAACCTCGGCAATAGACGCGCAACTCCGGGAAAGCACGGGCGACGGAGTGGCATGCGTGAGAGTTAGAGGCTGTGCAAGGTGTAAGGGCTAAGCCTTGTACTCACGCCTGCCACTTCCACGAAACACATCACCACGCGGCCAAAACGGATTCCCGGGTGCAGTAGATAGTCCCAGGGGAGTTGGAGAGTAGTCGGGAACCTCCTGCCAAGTCACGGCAGCCGTAGTGGCACGCCTGCGAGTGAGAGGCTGTGCACTGTTAGGCACATGTGCTAAAGAAGGCGGTGAGTCTTGTACTCACGCCTGCCACTTCCTCGGAACACAGCACCACGCGGCCAAAACTTATTCCCGGGTGCAGTAAATAGTCCCAGGGGAGTTGGGGAGTAGGCGCGCACCTCCTGCCAGATCACGGCAGCCGTAGTGGCACGCCTGCGAGTGAGAGGCTGTGCACTATGAGGCACATGTGCTAAAGAAGGCGGTGAGCCTTGTACTCACGCCTGCCACTTCCACGAAACGCATGACAACGCCACCAAAATGAAATCCCAGCTGCACTGCACCCAGGGAAACCTCGGCAGTAGACGCGAAACTCCGGGAAAGCACGGGCGACGGAGTGGCATGCGTGAGAGAGAGAGAGGCTGTGCAAGGTGTAAGGGCTGAGCCTTGTAGTCACGCCTGCCACTTCCACGAAACACATCACCACGCAGCCAAAACGGATTCCCGGGTGCAGTAGATAGTCCCAGGGGAGTTGGGGAGTAGGCGCCCACCTCCTGCCAAATCACGGCAGCCGTAGTGGCACGCCTGCGAGTGAGAGGCTCTGCACTATGAGGCACATGTGCTAAAGAAGGCGGTCAGTCTTGTACTCACCCCTGCCACTTCCACAAAACGCATCAGCACGCGGCCAAAATGAAATCCCAGGTGCAATAGACCCAGGGAAACCTCGGCAATAGACGCGCAACTCCGGGAAAGCACGGGCGACGGAGTGGCATGCGTGAGAGTGAGAGACTGTCCAAGGTGTAAGGGCTAAGCCTTGTAGTCACGCCTGCCACTTCCACGAAACACATCACCACGCGGCCAAAAAGGATTCCCGGGTGTAGTAGATAGTCCCAGGGGAGTTGGAGAGTAGTCGAGCACCTCCTGCCAAATCACGGCAGCCATAGTGGCACGCCTGCGAGTGAGAGGCTGTGCACTGTGAGGCACATGTGCTAAAGAAGGCGGTGAGCCTTGTAGTCACGCCTGCCACTTCCACGAAACACATCACCACGCGGCCAAAACTTATTCCCGGGTGCAGTAGATAGTCCCAGGGGAGTTGGGGAATAGGCGCGCACCTCCTACCAAATCACGGCAACCGTAGTGGCACGCCTGCGAGTGAGAGGCTGTCCACTGTGAGGCACATGTGCTAAAGAAGGCGGTGAGTCTTGTAGTCACGCCTGCCACTTCCACGAAACACATCACCACGCGGCCAAAACTTATTCCCGGGTGCAGTAGATAGTCCCAGGGGAGTTGGCAAGTAATCGCGCACCTCCTGCCAAATCACGGCAGCCGTAGTGGCACGCCTGCGAGTGAGAGGCTGTGCACTGTGAGGCACATGTGCTAAAGAAGGCGGTGAGTCTTGTAGTCACGCCTGCCACTTCCACGAAACACATCACCACGCGGCCAAACCTTATTCCCGCGTGCAGTAGATAGTCCCAGGGGAGTTGGGGAGTAGGCGCGCACCTCCTGCCAGATCACGGCAGCCGTAGTGGCACGCCTGCGAGTGAGAGGCTGTGCACTATGAGGCACATGTGCTAAAGAAGGCGGTGAGCCTTGTACTCACGCCTGCCCCTTCCACGAAACGCATGACAACGCCACCAAAATGAAATCCCAGGTGCACTAGACCCAGGGAAACCTCGGCAATAGACGCGCAACTCCGAGAAAGCACGGGCGACGGAGTGGCATGCGTGAGAGTTAGAGGCTGTGCAAGGTGTAAGGGCTAAGCCTTGTACTCACGCCTGCCACTTCCACGAAACACATCACCACGCGACCAAAACTTATTCCCGGGTGAAGTAGATAGTCCCAGGGGAGTTGGGGAGTAGGCGCGCACCTCCTGCCAAATCACGGCAACCGTAGTGGCACGCCTGCGAGTGAGAGGCTGTGCACTATGAGGCACATGTGCTAAAGAAGGCGGTGAGTCTTGTAGTCACGCCTGCCACTTCCACGAAACACATCACCACGCGGCCAAAACTTATTCCCGGGTGCAGTAGATAGTCCCAGGGGAGTTGGCAAGGAATCGCGCACCTCCTGCCAAATCACGCCAGCCGTAGTGGCACGCCTGCGAGTGAGAGGCTGTGCACTGTGAGGCACATGTGCTAAAGAAGGCGGTGAGTCTTGTAGTCACGCCTGCCACTTCCACGAAACACATCACCACGCGGCCAAACCTTATTCCCGCGTGCAGTAGATAGTCCCAGGGGAGTTGGGGAGTAGGCGCGCACCTCCTGCCAGATCACGGCAGCCGTAGTGGCACGCCTGCGAGTGAGAGGCTGTGCACTATGAGGCACATGTGCTAAAGAAGGCGGTGAGCCTTGTACTCACGCCTGCCACTTCCACGAAACGCATGACAACGCCACCAAAATGAAATCCCAGGTGCACTAGACCCAGGGAAACCTCGGCAATAGACGCGCAACTCCGGGAAAGCACGGGCGACGGAGTGGCATGCGTGAGAGTTAGAGGCTGTGCAAGGTGTAAGGGCTAAGCCTTGTACTCACGCCTGCCACTTCCACGAAACACATCACCACGCGGCCAAAACGGATTCCCGGGTGCAGTAGATAGTCCCAGGGGAGTTGGAGAGTAGTCGGGAACCTCCTGCCAAGTCACGGCAGCCGTAGTTGCACGCCTGCGAGTGAGAGGCTGTGCACTGTTAGGCACATGTGCTAAAGAAGGCGGTGAGTCTTGTACTCACGCCTGCCACTTCCTCGGAACACAGCACCACGCGGCCAAAACTTATTCCCGGGTGCAGTAAATAGTCCCAGGGGAGTTGGGGAGTAGGCGCGCACCTCCTGCCAGATCACGGCAGCCGTAGTGGCACGCCTGCGAGTGAGAGGCTGTGCACTATGAGGCACATGTGCTAAAGAAGGCGGTGAGCCTTGTACTCACGCCTGCCACTTCCACGAAACGCATGACAACGCCACCAAAATGAAATCCCAGCTGCACTGCACCCAGGGAAACCTCGGCAATAGACGCGAAACTCCGGGAAAGCACGGGCGACGGAGTGGCATGCGTGAGAGAGAGAGAGGCTGTGCAAGGTGTAAGGGCTGAGCCTTGTAGTCACGCCTGCCACTTCCACGAAACACATCACCACGCAGCCAAAACGGATTCCCGGGTGCAGTAGATAGTCCCAGGGGAGTTGGGGAGTAGGCGCCCACCTCCTGCCAAATCACGGCAGCCGTAGTGGCACGCCTGCGAGTGAGAGGCTCTGCACTATGAGGCACATGTGCTAAAGAAGGCGGTCAGTCTTGTACTCACCCCTGCCACTTCCACAAAACGCATCAGCACGCGGCCAAAATGAAATCCCAGGTGCAATAGACCCAGGGAAACCTCGGCAATAGACGCGCAACTCCGGGAAAGCACGGGCGACGGAGTGGCATGCGTGAGAGTGAGAGACTGTCCAAGGTGTAAGGGCTAAGCCTTGTAGTCACGCCTGCCACTTCCACGAAACACATCACCACGCGGCCAAAAAGGATTCCCGGGTGTAGTAGATAGTCCCAGGGGAGTTGGAGAGTAGTCGAGCACCTCCTGCCAAATCACGGCAGCCATAGTGGCACGCCTGCGAGTGAGAGGCTGTGCACTGTGAGGCACATGTGCTAAAGAAGGCGGTGAGCCTTGTAGTCACGCCTGCCACTTCCACGAAACACATCACCACGCGGCCAAAACTTATTCCCGGGTGCAGTAGATAGTCCCAGGGGAGTTGGGGAATAGGCGCGCACCTCCTACCAAATCACGGCAACCGTAGTGGCACGCCTGCGAGTGAGAGGCTGTCCACTGTGAGGCACATGTGCTAAAGAAGGCGGTGAGTCTTGTAGTCACGCCTGCCACTTCCACGAAACACATCACCACGCGGCCAAAACTTATTCCCGGGTGCAGTAGATAGTCCCAGGGGAGTTGGCAAGTAATCGCGCACCTCCTGCCAAATCACGGCAGCCGTAGTGGCACGCCTGCGAGTGAGAGGCTGTGCACTGTGAGGCACATGTGCTAAAGAAGGCGGTGAGTCTTGTAGTCACGCCTGCCACTTCCACGAAACACATCACCACGCGGCCAAACCTTATTCCCGCGTGCAGTAGATAGTCCCAGGGGAGTTGGGGAGTAGGCGCGCACCTCCTGCCAGATCACGGCAGCCGTAGTGGCACGCCTGCGAGTGAGAGGCTGTGCACTATGAGGCACATGTGCTAAAGAAGGCGGTGAGCCTTGTACTCACGCCTGCCCCTTCCACGAAACGCATGACAACGCCACCAAAATGAAATCCCAGGTGCACTAGACCCAGGGAAACCTCGGCAATAGACGCGCAACTCCGAGAAAGCACGGGCGACGGAGTGGCATGCGTGAGAGTTAGAGGCTGTGCAAGGTGTAAGGGCTAAGCCTTGTACTCACGCCTGCCACTTCCACGAAACACATCACCACGCGACCAAAACTTATTCCCGGGTGAAGTAGATAGTCCCAGGGGAGTTGGGGAGTAGGCGCGCACCTCCTGCCAAATCACGGCAACCGTAGTGGCACGCCTGCGAGTGAGAGGCTGTGCACTATGAGGCACATGTGCTAAAGAAGGCGGTGAGTCTTGTAGTCACGCCTGCCACTTCCACGAAACACATCACCACGCGGCCAAAACTTATTCCCGGGTGCAGTAGATAGTCCCAGGGGAGTTGGCAAGGAATCGCGCACCTCCTGCCAAATCACGCCAGCCGTAGTGGCACGCCTGCGAGTGAGAGGCTGTGCACTGTGAGGCACATGTGCTAAAGAAGGCGGTGAGTCTTGTAGTCACGCCTGCCACTTCCACGAAACACATCACCACGCGGCCAAACCTTATTCCCGCGTGCAGTAGATAGTCCCAGGGGAGTTGGGGAGTAGGCGCGCACCTCCTGCCAGATCACGGCAGCCGTAGTGGCACGCCTGCGAGTGAGAGGCTGTGCACTATGAGGCACATGTGCTAAAGAAGGCGGTGAGCCTTGTACTCACGCCTGCCACTTCCACGAAACGCATGACAACGCCACCAAAATGAAATCCCAGGTGCACTAGACCCAGGGAAACCTCGGCAATAGACGCGCAACTCCGGGAAAGCACGGGCGACGGAGTGGCATGCGTGAGAGTTAGAGGCTGTGCAAGGTGTAAGGGCTAAGCCTTGTACTCACGCCTGCCACTTCCACGAAACACATCACCACGCGGCCAAAACGGATTCCCGGGTGCAGTAGATAGTCCCAGGGGAGTTGGAGAGTAGTCGGGAACCTCCTGCCAAGTCACGGCAGCCGTAGTTGCACGCCTGCGAGTGAGAGGCTGTGCACTGTTAGGCACATGTGCTAAAGAAGGCGGTGAGTCTTGTACTCACGCCTGCCACTTCCTCGGAACACAGCACCACGCGGCCAAAACTTATTCCCGGGTGCAGTAAATAGTCCCAGGGGAATTGGGGAGTAGGCGCGCACCTCCTGCCAGATCACGGCAGCCGTAGTGGCACGCCTGCGAGTGAGAGGCTGTGCACTATGAGGCACATGTGCTAAAGAAGGCGGTGAGCCTTGTACTCACGCCTGCCACTTCCACGAAACGCATGACAACGCCACCAAAATGAAATCCCAGCTGCACTGCACCCAGGGAAACCTCGGCAATAGACGCGAAACTCCGGGAAAGCACGGGCGACGGAGTGGCATGCGTGAGAGAGAGAGAGGCTGTGCAAGGTGTAAGGGCTGAGCCTTGTAGTCACGCCTGCCACTTCCACGAAACACATCACCAGGCAGCCAAAACGGATTCCCGGGTGCAGTAGATAGTCCCAGGGGAGTTGGGGAGTAGGCGCCCACCTCCTGCCAAATCACGGCAGCCGTAGTGGCACGCCTGCGAGTGAGAGGCTCTGCACTATGAGGCACATGTGCTAAAGAAGGCGGTCAGTCTTGTACTCACCCCTGCCACTTCCACAAAACGCATCAGCACGCGGCCAAAATGAAATCCCAGGTGCAATAGACCCAGGGAAACCTCGGCAATAGACGCGCAACTCCGGGAAAGCACGGGCGACGGAGTGGCATGCGTGAGAGTGAGAGACTGTCCAAGGTGTAAGGGCTAAGCCTTGTAGTCACGCCTGCCACTTCCACGAAACACATCACCACGCGGCCAAAAAGGATTCCCGGGTGTAGTAGATAGTCCCAGGGGAGTTGGAGAGTAGTCGAGCACCTCCTGCCAAATCACGGCAGCCATAGTGGCACGCCTGCGAGTGAGAGGCTGTGCACTGTGAGGCACATGTGCTAAAGAAGGCGGTGAGCCTTGTAGTCACGCCTGCCACTTCCACGAAACACATCACCACGCGGCCAAAACTTATTCCCGGGTGCAGTAGATAGTCCCAGGGGAGTTGGGGAATAGGCGCGCACCTCCTACCAAATCACGGCAACCGTAGTGGCACGCCTGCGAGTGAGAGGCTGTCCACTGTGAGGCACATGTGCTAAAGAAGGCGGTGAGTCTTGTAGTCACGCCTGCCACTTCCACGAAACACATCACCACGCGGCCAAAACTTATTCCCGGGTGCAGTAGATAGTCCCAGGGGAGTTGGCAAGTAATCGCGCACCTCCTGCGAAATCACGGCAGCCGTAGTGGCACGCCTGCGAGTGAGAGGCTGTGCACTGTGAGGCACATGTGCTAAAGAAGGCGGTGAGTCTTGTAGTCACGCCTGCCACTTCCACGAAACACATCACCACGCGGCCAAACCTTATTCCCGCGTGCAGTAGATAGTCCCAGGGGAGTTGGGGAGTAGGCGCGCACCTCCTGCCAGATCACGGCAGCCGTAGTGGCACGCCTGCGAGTGAGAGGCTGTGCACTATGAGGCACATGTGCTAAAGAAGGCGGTGAGCCTTGTACTCACGCCTGCCCCTTCCACGAAACGCATGACAACGCCACCAAAATGAAATCCCAGGTGCACTAGACCCAGGGAAACCTCGGCAATAGACGCGCAACTCCGAGAAAGCACGGGCGACGGAGTGGCATGCGTGAGAGTTAGAGGCTGTGCAAGGTGTAAGGGCTAAGCCTTGTACTCACGCCTGCCACTTCCACGAAACACATCACCACGCGACCAAAACTTATTCCCGGGTGAAGTAGATAGTCCCAGGGGAGTTGGGGAGTAGGCGCGCACCTCCTGCCAAATCACGGCAACCGTAGTGGCACGCCTGCGAGTGAGAGGCTGTGCACTATGAGGCACATGTGCTAAAGAAGGCGGTGAGTCTTGTAGTCACGCCTGCCACTTCCACGAAACACATCACCACGCGGCCAAAACTTATTCCCGGGTGCAGTAGATAGTCCCAGGGGAGTTGGCAAGGAATCGCGCACCTCCTGCCAAATCACGCCAGCCGTAGTGGCACGCCTGCGAGTGAGAGGCTGTGCACTGTGAGGCACATGTGCTAAAGAAGGCGGTGAGTCTTGTAGTCACGCCTGCCACTTCCACGAAACACATCACCACGCGGCCAAACCTTATTCCCGCGTGCAGTAGATAGTCCCAGGGGAGTTGGGGAGTAGGCGCGCACCTCCTGCCAGATCACGGCAGCCGTAGTGGCACGCCTGCGAGTGAGAGGCTGTGCACTATGAGGCACATGTGCTAAAGAAGGCGGTGAGCCTTGTACTCACGCCTGCCACTTCCACGAAACGCATGACAACGCCACCAAAATGAAATCCCAGGTGCACTAGACCCAGGGAAACCTCGGCAATAGACGCGCAACTCCGGGAAAGCACGGGCGACGGAGTGGCATGCGTGAGAGTTAGAGGCTGTGCAAGGTGTAAGGGCTAAGCCTTGTACTCACGCCTGCCACTTCCACGAAACACATCACCACGCGGCCAAAACGGATTCCCGGGTGCAGTAGATAGTCCCAGGGGAGTTGGAGAGTAGTCGGGAACCTCCTGCCAAGTCACGGCAGCCGTAGTGGCACGCCTGCGAGTGAGAGGCTGTGCACTGTTAGGCACATGTGCTAAAGAAGGCGGTGAGTCTTGTACTCACGCCTGCCACTTCCTCGGAACACAGCACCACGCGGCCAAAACTTATTCCCGGGTGCAGTAAATAGTCCCAGGGGAGTTGGGGAGTAGGCGCGCACCTCCTGCCAGATCACGGCAGCCGTAGTGGCACGCCTGCGAGTGAGAGGCTGTGCACTATGAGGCACATGTGCTAAAGAAGGCGGTGAGCCTTGTACTCACGCCTGCCACTTCCACGAAACGCATGACAACGCCACCAAAATGAAATCCCAGCTGCACTGCACCCAGGGAAACCTCGGCAATAGACGCGAAACTCCGGGAAAGCACGGGCGACGGAGTGGCATGCGTGAGAGAGAGAGAGGCTGTGCAAGGTGTAAGGGCTGAGCCTTGTAGTCACGCCTGCCACTTCCACGAAACACATCACCACGCAGCCAAAACGGATTCCCGGGTGCAGTAGATAGTCCCAGGGGAGTTGGGGAGTAGGCGCCCACCTCCTGCCAAATCACGGCAGCCGTAGTGGCACGCCTGCGAGTGAGAGGCTCTGCACTATGAGGCACATGTGCTAAAGAAGGCGGTCAGTCTTGTACTCACCCCTGCCACTTCCACAAAACGCATCAGCACGCGGCCAAAATGAAATCCCAGGTGCAATAGACCCAGGGAAACCTCGGCAATAGACGCGCAACTCCGGGAAAGCACGGGCGACGGAGTGGCATGCGTGAGAGTGAGAGACTGTCCAAGGTGTAAGGGCTGAGCCTTGTAGTCACGCCTGCCACTTCCACGAAACACATCACCACGCGGCCAAAAAGGATTCCCGGGTGTAGTAGATAGTCCCAGGGGAGTTGGAGAGTAGTCGAGCACCTCCTGCCAAATCACGGCAGCCATAGTGGCACGCCTGCGAGTGAGAGGCTGTGCACTGTGAGGCACATGTGCTAAAGAAGGCGGTGAGCCTTGTAGTCACGCCTGCCACTTCCACGAAACACATCACCACGCGGCCAAAACTTATTCCCGGGTGCAGTAGATAGTCCCAGGGGAGTTGGGGAATAGGCGCGCACCTCCTACCAAATCACGGCAACCGTAGTGGCACGCCTGCGAGTGAGAGGCTGTCCACTGTGAGGCACATGTGCTAAAGAAGGCGGTGAGTCTTGTAGTCACGCCTGCCACTTCCACGAAACACATCACCACGCGGCCAAAACTTATTCCCGGGTGCAGTAGATAGTCCCAGGGGAGTTGGCAAGTAATCGCGCACCTCCTGCCAAATCACGGCAGCCGTAGTGGCACGCCTGCGAGTGAGAGGCTGTGCACTGTGAGGCACATGTGCTAAAGAAGGCGGTGAGTCTTGTAGTCACGCCTGCCACTTCCACGAAACACATCACCACGCGGCCAAACCTTATTCCCGCGTGCAGTAGATAGTCCCAGGGGAGTTGGGGAGTAGGCGCGCACCTCCTGCCAGATCACGGCAGCCGTAGTGGCACGCCTGCGAGTGAGAGGCTGTGCACTATGAGGCACATGTGCTAAAGAAGGCGGTGAGCCTTGTACTCACGCCTGCCCCTTCCACGAAACGCATGACAACGCCACCAAAATGAAATCCCAGGTGCACTAGACCCAGGGAAACCTCGGCAATAGACGCGCAACTCCGAGAAAGCACGGGCGACGGAGTGGCATGCGTGAGAGTTAGAGGCTGTGCAAGGTGTAAGGGCTAAGCCTTGTACTCACGCCTGCCACTTCCACGAAACACATCACCACGCGACCAAAACTTATTCCCGGGTGAAGTAGATAGTCCCAGGGGAGTTGGGGAGTAGGCGCGCACCTCCTGCCAAATCACGGCAACCGTAGTGGCACGCCTGCGAGTGAGAGGCTGTGCACTATGAGGCACATGTGCTAAAGAAGGCGGTGAGTCTTGTAGTCACGCCTGCCACTTCCACGAAACACATCACCACGCGGCCAAAACTTATTCCCGGGTGCAGTAGATAGTCCCAGGGGAGTTGGCAAGGAATCGCGCACCTCCTGCCAAATCACGCCAGCCGTAGTGGCACGCCTGCGAGTGAGAGGCTGTGCACTGTGAGGCACATGTGCTAAAGAAGGCGGTGAGTCTTGTAGTCACGCCTGCCACTTCCACGAAACACATCACCACGCGGCCAAACCTTATTCCCGCGTGCAGTAGATAGTCCCAGGGGAGTTGGGGAGTAGGCGCGCACCTCCTGCCAGATCACGGCAGCCGTAGTGGCACGCCTGCGAGTGAGAGGCTGTGCACTATGAGGCACATGTGCTAAAGAAGGCGGTGAGCCTTGTACTCACGCCTGCCACTTCCACGAAACGCATGACAACGCCACCAAAATGAAATCCCAGGTGCACTAGACCCAGGGAAACCTCGGCAATAGACGCGCAACTCCGGGAAAGCACGGGCGACGGAGTGGCATGCGTGAGAGTTAGAGGCTGTGCAAGGTGTAAGGGCTAAGCCTTGTACTCACGCCTGCCACTTCCACGAAACACATCACCACGCGGCCAAAACGGATTCCCGGGTGCAGTAGATAGTCCCAGGGGAGTTGGAGAGTAGTCGGGAACCTCCTGCCAAGTCACGGCAGCCGTAGTGGCACGCCTGCGAGTGAGAGGCTGTGCACTGTTAGGCACATGTGCTAAAGAAGGCGGTGAGTCTTGTACTCACGCCTGCCACTTCCTCGGAACACAGCACCACGCGGCCAAAACTTATTCCCGGGTGCAGTAAATAGTCCCAGGGGAGTTGGGGAGTAGGCGCGCACCTCCTGCCAGATCACGGCAGCCGTAGTGGCACGCCTGCGAGTGAGAGGCTGTGCACTATGAGGCACATGTGCTAAAGAAGGCGGTGAGCCTTGTACTCACGCCTGCCACTTCCACGAAACGCATGACAACGCCACCAAAATGAAATCCCAGCTGCACTGCACCCAGGGAAACCTCGGCAATAGACGCGAAACTCCGGGAAAGCACGGGCGACGGAGTGGCATGCCTGAGAGAGAGAGAGGCTGTGCAAGGTGTAAGGGCTGAGCCTTGTAGTCACGCCTGCCACTTCCACGAAACACATCACCACGCAGCCAAAACGGATTCCCGGGTGCAGTAGATAGTCCCAGGGGAGTTGGGGAGTAGGCGCCCACCTCCTGCCAAATCACGGCAGCCGTAGTGGCACGCCTGCGAGTGAGAGGCTCTGCACTATGAGGCACATGTGCTAAAGAAGGCGGTCAGTCTTGTACTCACCCCTGCCACTTCCACAAAACGCATCAGCACGCGGCCAAAATGAAATCCCAGGTGCAATAGACCCAGGGAAACCTCGGCAATAGACGCGCAACTCCGGGAAAGCACGGGCGACGGAGTGGCATGCGTGAGAGTGAGAGACTGTCCAAGGTGTAAGGGCTAAGCCTTGTAGTCACGCCTGCCACTTCCACGAAACACATCACCACGCGGCCAAAAAGGATTCCCGGGTGTAGTAGATAGTCCCAGGGGAGTTGGAGAGTAGTCGAGCACCTCCTGCCAAATCACGGCAGCCATAGTGGCACGCCTGCGAGTGAGAGGCTGTGCACTGTGAGGCACATGTGCTAAAGAAGGCGGTGAGCCTTGTAGTCACGCCTGCCACTTCCACGAAACACATCACCACGCGGCCAAAACTTATTCCCGGGTGCAGTAGATAGTCCCAGGGGAGTTGGGGAATAGGCGCGCACCTCCTACCAAATCACGGCAACCGTAGTGGCACGCCTGCGAGTGAGAGGCTGTCCACTGTGAGGCACATGTGCTAAAGAAGGCGGTGAGTCTTGTAGTCACGCCTGCCACTTCCACGAAACACATCACCACGCGGCCAAAACTTATTCCCGGGTGCAGTAGATAGTCCCAGGGGAGTTGGCAAGTAATCGCGCACCTCCTGCCAAATCACGGCAGCCGTAGTGGCACGCCTGCGAGTGAGAGGCTGTGCACTGTGAGGCACATGTGCTAAAGAAGGCGGTGAGTCTTGTAGTCACGCCTGCCACTTCCACGAAACACATCACCACGCGGCCAAACCTTATTCCCGCGTGCAGTAGATAGTCCCAGGGGAGTTGGGGAGTAGGCGCGCACCTCCTGCCAGATCACGGCAGCCGTAGTGGCACGCCTGCGAGTGAGAGGCTGTGCACTATGAGGCACATGTGCTAAAGAAGGCGGTGAGCCTTGTACTCACGCCTGCCCCTTCCACGAAACGCATGACAACGCCACCAAAATGAAATCCCAGGTGCACTAGACCCAGGGAAACCTCGGCAATAGACGCGCAACTCCGAGAAAGCACGGGCGACGGAGTGGCATGCGTGAGAGTTAGAGGCTGTGCAAGGTGTAAGGGCTAAGCCTTGTACTCACGCCTGCCACTTCCACGAAACACATCACCACGCGACCAAAACTTATTCCCGGGTGAAGTAGATAGTCCCAGGGGAGTTGGGGAGTAGGCGCGCACCTCCTGCCAAATCACGGCAACCGTAGTGGCACGCCTGCGAGTGAGAGGCTGTGCACTATGAGGCACATGTGCTAAAGAAGGCGGTGAGTCTTGTAGTCACGCCTGCCACTTCCACGAAACACATCACCACGCGGCCAAAACTTATTCCCGGGTGCAGTAGATAGTCCCAGGGGAGTTGGCAAGGAATCGCGCACCTCCTGCCAAATCACGCCAGCCGTAGTGGCACGCCTGCGAGTGAGAGGCTGTGCACTGTGAGGCACATGTGCTAAAGAAGGCGGTGAGTCTTGTAGTCACGCCTGCCACTTCCACGAAACACATCACCACGCGGCCAAACCTTATTCCCGCGTGCAGTAGATAGTCCCAGGGGAGTTGGGGAGTAGGCGCGCACCTCCTGCCAGATCACGGCAGCCGTAGTGGCACGCCTGCGAGTGAGAGGCTGTGCACTATGAGGCACATGTGCTAAAGAAGGCGGTGAGCCTTGTACTCACGCCTGCCACTTCCACGAAACGCATGACAACGCCACCAAAATGAAATCCCAGGTGCACTAGACCCAGGGAAACCTCGGCAATAGACGCGCAACTCCGGGAAAGCATGGGCGACGGAGTGGCATGCGTGAGAGTTAGAGGCTGTGCAAGGTGTAAGGGCTAAGCCTTGTACTCACGCCTGCCACTTCCACGAAACACATCACCACGCGGCCGAAACGGATTCCCGGGTGCAGTAGATAGTCCCAGGGGAGTTGGAGAGTAGTCGGGAACCTCCTGCCAAGTCACGGCAGCCGTAGTGGCACGCCTGCGAGTGAGAGGCTGTGCACTGTTAGGCACATGTGCTAAAGAAGGCGGTGAGTCTTGTACTCACGCCTGCCACTTCCTCGGAACACAGCACCACGCGGCCAAAACTTATTCCCGGGTGCAGTAAATAGTCCCAGGGGAGTTGGGGAGTAGGCGCGCACCTCCTGCCAGATCACGGCAGCCGTAGTGGCACGCCTGCGAGTGAGAGGCTGTGCACTATGAGGCAAATGTGCTAAAGAGGGCGGTGAGCCTTGTACTCACGCCTGCCACTTCCACGAAACGCATGACAACGCCACCAAAATGAAATCCCAGCTGCACTGCACCCAGGGAAACCTCGGCAATAGACGCGAAACTCCGGGAAAGCACGGGCGACGGAGTGGCATGCGTGAGAGAGAGAGAGGCTGTGCAAGGTGTAAGGGCTGAGCCTTGTAGTCACGCCTGCCACTTCCACGAAACACATCACCACGCAGCCAAAACGGATTCCCGGGTGCAGTAGATAGTCCCAGGGGAGTTGGGGAGTAGGCGCCCACCTCCTGCCAAATCACGGCAGCCGTAGTGGCACGCCTGCGAGTGAGAGGCTCTGCACTATGAGGCACATGTGCTAAAGAAGGCGGTCAGTCTTGTACTCACCCCTGCCACTTCCACAAAACGCATCAGCACGCGGCCAAAATGAAATCCTAGGTGCAATAGACCCAGGGAAACCTCGGCAATAGACGCGCAACTCCGGGAAAGCACGGGCGACGGAGTGGCATGCGTGAGAGTGAGAGACTGTCCAAGGTGTAAGGGCTAAGCCTTGTAGTCACGCCTGCCACTTCCACGAAACACATCACCACGCGGCCAAAAAGGATTCCCGGGTGTAGTAGATAGTCCCAGGGGAGTTGGAGAGTAGTCGAGCACCTCCTGCCAAATCACGGCAGCCATAGTGGCACGCCTGCGAGTGAGAGGCTGTGCACTGTGAGGCACATGTGCTAAAGAAGGCGGTGAGCCTTGTAGTCACGCCTGCCACTTCCACGAAACACATCACCACGCGGCCAAAACTTATTCCCGGGTGCAGTAGATAGTCCCAGGGGAGTTGGGGAATAGGCGCGCACCTCCTACCAAATCACGGCAACCGTAGTGGCACGCCTGCGAGTGGAAGGCTGTCCACTGTGAGGCACATGTGCTAAAGAAGGCGGTGAGTCTTGTAGTCACGCCTGCCACTTCCACGAAACACATCACCACGCGGCCAAAACTTATTCCCGGGTGCAGTAGATAGTCCCAGGGGAGTTGGCAAGTAATCGCGCACCTCCTGCCAAATCACGGCAGCCGTAGTGGCACGCCTGCGAGTGAGAGGCTGTGCACTGTGAGGCACATGTGCTAAAGAAGGCGGTGAGTCTTGTAGTCACGCCTGCCACTTCCACGAAACACATCACCACGCGGCCAAACCTTATTCCCGCGTGCAGTAGATAGTCCCAGGGGAGTTGGGGAGTAGGCGCGCACCTCCTGCCAGATCACGGCAGCCGTAGTGGCACGCCTGCGAGTGAGAGGCTGTGCACTATGAGGCACATGTGCTAAAGAAGGCGGTAAGCCTTGTACTCACGCCTGCCCCTTCCACGAAACGCATGACAACGCCACCAAAATGAAATCCCAGGTGCACTAGACCCAGGGAAACCTCGGCAATAGACGCGCAACTCCGAGAAAGCACGGGCGACGGAGTGGCATGCGTGAGAGTTAGAGGCTGTGCAAGGTGTAAGGGCTAAGCCTTGTACTCACGCCTGCCACTTCCACGAAACACATCACCACGCGACCAAAACTTATTCCCGGGTGAAGTAGATAGTCCCAGGGGAGTTGGGGAGTAGGCGCGCACCTCCTGCCAAATCACGGCAACCGTAGTGGCACGCCTGCGAGTGAGAGGCTGTGCACTATGAGGCACATGTGCTAAAGAAGGCGGTGAGTCTTGTAGTCACGCCTGCCACTTCCACGAAACACATCACCACGCGGCAGAAACTTATTACCGGGTGCAGTAGATAGTCCCAGGGGAGTTGGCAAGGAATCGCGCACCTCCTGCCAAATCACGCCAGCCGTAGTGGCACGCCTGCGAGTGAGAGGCTGTGCACTGTGAGGCACATGTGCTAAAGAAGGCGGTGAGTCTTGTAGTCACGCCTGCCACTTCCACGAAACACATCACCACGCGGCCAAACCTTATTCCCGCGTGCAGTAGATAGTCCCAGGGGAGTTGGGGAGTAGGCGCGCACCTCCTGCCAGATCACGGCAGCCGTAGTGGCACGCCTGCGAGTGAGAGGCTGTGCACTATGAGGCACATGTGCTAAAGAAGGCGGTGAGCCTTGTACTCACGCCTGCCACTTCCACGAAACGCATGACAACGCCACCAAAATGAAATCCCAGGTGCACTAGACCCAGGGAAACCTCGGCAATAGACGCGCAACTCCGGGAAAGCACGGGCGACGGAGTGGCATGCGTGAGAGTTAGAGGCTGTGCAAGGTGTAAGGGCTAAGCCTTGTACTCACGCCTGCCACTTCCACGAAACACATCACCACGCGGCCAAAACGGATTCCCGGGTGCAGTAGATAGTCCCAGGGGAGTTGGAGAGTAGTCGGGAACCTCCTGCCAAGTCACGGCAGCCGTAGTGGCACGCCTGCGAGTGAGAGGCTGTGCACTGTTAGGCACATGTGCTAAAGAAGGCGGTGAGTCTTGTACTCACGCCTGCCACTTCCTCGGAACACAGCACCACGCGGCCAAAACTTATTCCCGGGTGCAGTAAATAGTCCCAGGGGAGGTGGGGAGTAGGCGCGCACCTCCTGCCAGATCACGGCAGCCGTAGTGGCACGCCTGCGAGTGAGAGGCTGTGCACTATGAGGCACATGTGCTAAAGAAGGCGGTGAGCCTTGTACTCACGCCTGCCACTTCCACGAAACGCATGACAACGCCACCAAAATGAAATCCCAGCTGCACTGCACCCAGGGAAACCTCGGCAATAGACGCGAAACTCCGGGAAAGCACGGGCGACGGAGTGGCATGCGTGAGAGAGAGAGAGGCTGTGCAAGGTGTAAGGGCTGAGCCTTGTAGTCACGCCTGCCACTTCCACGAAACACATCACCACGCAGCCAAAACGGATTCCCGGGTGCAGTAGATAGTCCCAGGGGAGTTGGGGAGTAGGCGCCCACCTCCTGCCAAATCACGGCAGCCGTAGTGGCACGCCTGCGAGTGAGAGACTCTGCACTATGAGGCACATGTGCTAAAGAAGGCGGTCAGTCTTGTACTCACCCCTGCCACTTCCACAAAACGCATCAGCACGCGGCCAAAATGAAATCCCAGGTGCAATAGACCCAGGGAAACCTCGGCAATAGACGCGCAACTCCGGGAAAGCACGGGCGACGGAGTGGCATGCGTGAGAGTGAGAGACTGTCCAAGGTGTAAGGGCTAAGCCTTGTAGTCACGCCTGCCACTTCCACGAAACACATCACCACGCGGCCAAAAAGGATTCCCGGGTGTAGTAGATAGTCCCAGGGGAGTTGGAGAGTAGTCGAGCACCTCCTGCCAAATCACGGCAGCCATAGTGGCACGCCTGCGAGTGAGAGGCTGTGCACTGTGAGGCACATGTGCTAAAGAAGGCGGTGAGCCTTGTAGTCACGCCTGCCACTTCCACGAAACACATCACCACGCGGCCAAAACTTATTCCCGGGTGCAGTAGATAGTCCCAGGGGAGTTGGGGAATAGGCGCGCACCTCCTACCAAATCACGGCAACCGTAGTGGCACGCCTGCGAGTGAGAGGCTGTCCACTGTGAGGCACATGTGCTAAAGAAGGCGGTGAGTCTTGTAGTCACGCCTGCCACTTCCACGAAACACATCACCACGCGGCCAAAACTTATTCCCGGGTGCAGTAGATAGTCCCAGGGGAGTTGGCAAGTAATCGCGCACCTCCTGCCAAATCACGGCAGCCGTAGTGGCACGCCTGCGAGTGAGAGGCTGTGCACTGTGAGGCACATGTGCTAAAGAAGGCGGTGAGTCTTGTAGTCACGCCTGCCACTTCCACGAAACACATCACCACGCGGCCAAACCTTATTCCCGCGTGCAGTAGATAGTCCCAGGGGAGTTGGGGAGTAGGCGCGCACCTCCTGCCAGATCACGGCAGCCGTAGTGGCACGCCTGCGAGTGAGAGGCTGTGCACTATGAGGCACATGTGCTAAAGAAGGCGGTGAGCCTTGTACTCACGCCTGCCCCTTCCACGAAACGCATGACAACGCCACCAAAATGAAATCCCAGGTGCACTAGACCCAGGGAAACCTCGGCAATAGACGCGCAACTCCGAGAAAGCACGGGCGACGGAGTGGCATGCGTGAGAGTTAGAGGCTGTGCAAGGTGTAAGGGCTAAGCCTTGTACTCACGCCTGCCACTTCCACGAAACACATCACCACGCGACCAAAACTTATTCCCGGGTGAAGTAGATAGTCCCAGGGGAGTTGGGGAGTAGGCGCGCACCTCCTGCCAAATCACGGCAACCGTAGTGGCACGCCTGCGAGTGAGAGGCTGTGCACTATGAGGCACATGTGCTAAAGAAGGCGGTGAGTCTTGTAGTCACGCCTGCCACTTCCACGAAACACATCACCACGCGGCCAAAACTTATTCCCGGGTGCAGTAGATAGTCCCAGGGGAGTTGGCAAGGAATCGCGCACCTCCTGCCAAATCACGCCAGCCGTAGTGGCACGCCTGCGAGTGAGAGGCTGTGCACTGTGAGGCACATGTGCTAAAGAAGGCGGTGAGTCTTGTAGTCACGCCTGCCACTTCCACGAAACACATCACCACGCGGCCAAACCTTATTCCCGCGTGCAGTAGATAGTCCCAGGGGAGTTGGGGAGTAGGCGCGCACCTCCTGCCAGATCACGGCAGCCGTAGTGGCACGCCTGCGAGTGAGAGGCTGTGCACTATGAGGCACATGTGCTAAAGAAGGCGGTGAGCCTTGTACTCACGCCTGCCACTTCCACGAAACGCATGACAACGCCACCAAAATGAAATCCCAGGTGCACTAGACCCAGGGAAACCTCGGCAATAGACGCGCAACTCCGGGAAAGCACGGGCGACGGAGTGGCATGCGTGAGAGTTAGAGGCTGTGCAAGGTGTAAGGGCTAAGCCTTGTACTCACGCCTGCCACTTCCACGAAACACATGACCACGCGGCCAAAACGGATTCCCGGGTGCAGTAGATAGTCCCAGGGGAGTTGGAGAGTAGTCGGGAACCTCCTGCCAAGTCACGGCAGCCGTAGTGGCACGCCTGCGAGTGAGAGGCTGTGCACTGTTAGGCACATGTGCTAAAGAAGGCGGTGAGTCTTGTACTCACGCCTGCCACTTCCTCGGAACACAGCACCACGCGGCCAAAACTTATTCCCGGGTGCAGTAAATAGTCCCAGGGGAGTTGGGGAGTAGGCGCGCACCTCCTGCCAGATCACGGCAGCCGTAGTGGCACGCCTGCGAGTGAGAGGCTGTGCACTATGAGGCACATGTGCTAAAGAAGGCGGTGAGCCTTGTACTCACGCCTGCCACTTCCACGAAACGCATGACAACGCCACCAAAATGAAATCCCAGCTGCACTGCACCCAGGGAAACCTCGGCAATAGACGCGAAACTCCGGGAAAGCACGGGCGACGGAGTGGCATGCGTGAGAGAGAGAGAGGCTGTGCAAGGTGTAAGGGCTGAGCCTTGTAGTCACGCCTGCCACTTCCACGAAACACATCACCACGCAGCCAAAACGGATTCCCGGGTGCAGTAGATAGTCCCAGGGGAGTTGGGGAGTAGGCGCCCACCTCCTGCCAAATCACGGCAGCCGTAGTGGCACGCCTGCGAGTGAGAGGCTCTGCACTATGAGGCACATGTGCTAAAGAAGGCGGTCAGTCTTGTACTCACCCCTGCCACTTCCACAAAACGCATCAGCACGCGGCCAAAATGAAATCCCAGGTGCAATAGACCCAGGGAAACCTCGGCAATAGACGCGCAACTCCGGGAAAGCACGGGCGACGGAGTGGCATGCGTGAGAGTGAGAGACTGTCCAAGGTGTAAGGGCTAAGCCTTGTAGTCACGCCTGCCACTTCCACGAAACACATCACCACGCGGCCAAAAAGGATTCCCGGGTGTAGTAGATAGTCCCAGGGGAGTTGGAGAGTAGTCGAGCACCTCCTGCCAAATCACGGCAGCCATAGTGGCACGCCTGCGAGTGAGAGGCTGTGCACTGTGAGGCACATGTGCTAAAGAAGGCGGTGAGCCTTGTAGTCACGCCTGCCACTTCCACGAAACACATCACCACGCGGCCAAAACTTATTCCCGGGTGCAGTAGATAGTCCCAGGGGAGTTGGGGAATAGGCGCGCACCTCCTACCAAATCACGGCAACCGTAGTGGCACGCCTGCGAGTGAGAGGCTGTCCACTGTGAGGCACATGTGCTAAAGAAGGCGGTGAGTCTTGTAGTCACGCCTGCCACTTCCACGAAACACATCACCACGCGGCCAAAACTTATTCCCGGGTGCAGTAGATAGTCCCAGGGGAGTTGGCAAGTAATCGCGCACCTCCTGCCAAATCACGGCAGCCGTAGTGGCACGCCTGCGAGTGAGAGGCTGTGCACTGTGAGGCACATGTGCTAAAGAAGGCGGTGAGTCTTGTAGTCACGCCTGCCACTTCCACGAAACACATCACCACGCGGCCAAACCTTATTCCCGCGTGCCGTAGATAGTCCCAGGGGAGTTGGGGAGTAGGCGCGCACCTCCTGCCAGATCACGGCAGCCGTAGTGGCACGCCTGCGAGTGAGAGGCTGTGCACTATGAGGCACATGTGCTAAAGAAGGCGGTGAGCCTTGTACTCACGCCTGCCCCTTCCACGAAACGCATGACAACGCCACCAAAATGAAATCCCAGGTGCACTAGACCCAGGGAAACCTCGGCAATAGACGCGCAACTCCGAGAAAGCACGGGCGACGGAGTGGCATGCGTGAGAGTTAGAGGCTGTGCAAGGTGTAAGGGCTAAGCCTTGTACTCACGCCTGCCACTTCCACGAAACACATCACCACGCGACCAAAACTTATTCCCGGGTGAAGTAGATAGTCCCAGGGGAGTTGGGGAGTAGGCGCGCACCTCCTGCCAAATCACGGCAACCGTAGTGGCACGCCTGCGAGTGAGAGGCTGTGCACTATGAGGCACATGTGCTAAAGAAGGCGGTGAGTCTTGTAGTCACGCCTGCCACTTCCACGAAACACATCACCACGCGGCCAAAACTTATTCCCGGGTGCAGTAGATAGTCCCAGGGGAGTTGGCAAGGAATCGCGCACCTCCTGCCAAATCACGCCAGCCGTAGTGGCACGCCTGCGAGTGAGAGGCTGTGCACTGTGAGGCACATGTGCTAAAGAAGGCGGTGAGTCTTGTAGTCACGCCTGCCACTTCCACGAAACACATCACCACGCGGCCAAACCTTATTCCCGCGTGCAGTAGATAGTCCCAGGGGAGTTGGGGAGTAGGCGCGCACCTCCTGCCAGATCACGGCAGCCGTAGTGGCACGCCTGCGAGTGAGAGGCTGTGCACTATGAGGCACATGTGCTAAAGAAGGCGGTGAGCCTTGTACTCACGCCTGCCACTTCCACGAAACGCATGACAACGCCACCAAAATGAAATCCCAGGTGCACTAGACCCAGGGAAACCTCGGCAATAGACGCGCAACTCCGGGAAAGCACGGGCGACGGAGTGGCATGCGTGAGAGTTAGAGGCTGTGCAAGGTGTAAGGGCTAAGCCTTGTACTCACGCCTGCCACTTCCACGAAACACATCACCACGCGGCCAAAACGGATTCCCGGGTGCAGTAGATAGTCCCAGGGGAGTTGGAGAGTAGTCGGGAACCTCCTGCCAAGTCACGGCAGCCGTAGTTGCACGCCTGCGAGTGAGAGGCTGTGCACTGTTAGGCACATGTGCTAAAGAAGGCGGTGAGTCTTGTACTCACGCCTGCCACTTCCTCGGAACACAGCACCACGCGGCCAAAACTTATTCCCGGGTGCAGTAAATAGTCCCAGGGGAATTGGGGAGTAGGCGCGCACCTCCTGCCAGATCACGGCAGCCGTAGTGGCACGCCTGCGAGTGAGAGGCTGTGCACTATGAGGCACATGTGCTAAAGAAGGCGGTGAGCCTTGTACTCACGCCTGCCACTTCCACGAAACGCATGACAACGCCACCAAAATGAAATCCCAGCTGCACTGCACCCAGGGAAACCTCGGCAATAGACGCGAAACTCCGGGAAAGCACGGGCGACGGAGTGGCATGCGTGAGAGAGAGAGAGGCTGTGCAAGGTGTAAGGGCTGAGCCTTGTAGTCACGCCTGCCACTTCCACGAAACACATCACCAGGCAGCCAAAACGGATTCCCGGGTGCAGTAGATAGTCCCAGGGGAGTTGGGGAGTAGGCGCCCACCTCCTGCCAAATCACGGCAGCCGTAGTGGCACGCCTGCGAGTGAGAGGCTCTGCACTATGAGGCACATGTGCTAAAGAAGGCGGTCAGTCTTGTACTCACCCCTGCCACTTCCACAAAACGCATCAGCACGCGGCCAAAATGAAATCCCAGGTGCAATAGACCCAGGGAAACCTCGGCAATAGACGCGCAACTCCGGGAAAGCACGGGCGACGGAGTGGCATGCGTGAGAGTGAGAGACTGTCCAAGGTGTAAGGGCTAAGCCTTGTAGTCACGCCTGCCACTTCCACGAAACACATCACCACGCGGCCAAAAAGGATTCCCGGGTGTAGTAGATAGTCCCAGGGGAGTTGGAGAGTAGTCGAGCACCTCCTGCCAAATCACGGCAGCCATAGTGGCACGCCTGCGAGTGAGAGGCTGTGCACTGTGAGGCACATGTGCTAAAGAAGGCGGTGAGCCTTGTAGTCACGCCTGCCACTTCCACGAAACACATCACCACGCGGCCAAAACTTATTCCCGGGTGCAGTAGATAGTCCCAGGGGAGTTGGGGAATAGGCGCGCACCTCCTACCAAATCACGGCAACCGTAGTGGCACGCCTGCGAGTGAGAGGCTGTCCACTGTGAGGCACATGTGCTAAAGAAGGCGGTGAGTCTTGTAGTCACGCCTGCCACTTCCACGAAACACATCACCACGCGGCCAAAACTTATTCCCGGGTGCAGTAGATAGTCCCAGGGGAGTTGGCAAGTAATCGCGCACCTCCTGCGAAATCACGGCAGCCGTAGTGGCACGCCTGCGAGTGAGAGGCTGTGCACTGTGAGGCACATGTGCTAAAGAAGGCGGTGAGTCTTGTAGTCACGCCTGCCACTTCCACGAAACACATCACCACGCGGCCAAACCTTATTCCCGCGTGCAGTAGATAGTCCCAGGGGAGTTGGGGAGTAGGCGCGCACCTCCTGCCAGATCACGGCAGCCGTAGTGGCACGCCTGCGAGTGAGAGGCTGTGCACTATGAGGCACATGTGCTAAAGAAGGCGGTGAGCCTTGTACTCACGCCTGCCCCTTCCACGAAACGCATGACAACGCCACCAAAATGAAATCCCAGGTGCACTAGACCCAGGGAAACCTCGGCAATAGACGCGCAACTCCGAGAAAGCACGGGCGACGGAGTGGCATGCGTGAGAGTTAGAGGCTGTGCAAGGTGTAAGGGCTAAGCCTTGTACTCACGCCTGCCACTTCCACGAAACACATCACCACGCGACCAAAACTTATTCCCGGGTGAAGTAGATAGTCCCAGGGGAGTTGGGGAGTAGGCGCGCACCTCCTGCCAAATCACGGCAACCGTAGTGGCACGCCTGCGAGTGAGAGGCTGTGCACTATGAGGCACATGTGCTAAAGAAGGCGGTGAGTCTTGTAGTCACGCCTGCCACTTCCACGAAACACATCACCACGCGGCCAAAACTTATTCCCGGGTGCAGTAGATAGTCCCAGGGGAGTTGGCAAGGAATCGCGCACCTCCTGCCAAATCACGCCAGCCGTAGTGGCACGCCTGCGAGTGAGAGGCTGTGCACTGTGAGGCACATGTGCTAAAGAAGGCGGTGAGTCTTGTAGTCACGCCTGCCACTTCCACGAAACACATCACCACGCGGCCAAACCTTATTCCCGCGTGCAGTAGATAGTCCCAGGGGAGTTGGGGAGTAGGCGCGCACCTCCTGCCAGATCACGGCAGCCGTAGTGGCACGCCTGCGAGTGAGAGGCTGTGCACTATGAGGCACATGTGCTAAAGAAGGCGGTGAGCCTTGTACTCACGCCTGCCACTTCCACGAAACGCATGACAACGCCACCAAAATGAAATCCCAGGTGCACTAGACCCAGGGAAACCTCGGCAATAGACGCGCAACTCCGGGAAAGCACGGGCGACGGAGTGGCATGCGTGAGAGTTAGAGGCTGTGCAAGGTGTAAGGGCTAAGCCTTGTACTCACGCCTGCCACTTCCACGAAACACATCACCACGCGGCCAAAACGGATTCCCGGGTGCAGTAGATAGTCCCAGGGGAGTTGGAGAGTAGTCGGGAACCTCCTGCCAAGTCACGGCAGCCGTAGTGGCACGCCTGCGAGTGAGAGGCTGTGCACTGTTAGGCACATGTGCTAAAGAAGGCGGTGAGTCTTGTACTCACGCCTGCCACTTCCTCGGAACACAGCACCACGCGGCCAAAACTTATTCCCGGGTGCAGTAAATAGTCCCAGGGGAGTTGGGGAGTAGGCGCGCACCTCCTGCCAGATCACGGCAGCCGTAGTGGCACGCCTGCGAGTGAGAGGCTGTGCACTATGAGGCACATGTGCTAAAGAAGGCGGTGAGCCTTGTACTCACGCCTGCCACTTCCACGAAACGCATGACAACGCCACCAAAATGAAATCCCAGCTGCACTGCACCCAGGGAAACCTCGGCAATAGACGCGAAACTCCGGGAAAGCACGGGCGACGGAGTGGCATGCGTGAGAGAGAGAGAGGCTGTGCAAGGTGTAAGGGCTGAGCCTTGTAGTCACGCCTGCCACTTCCACGAAACACATCACCACGCAGCCAAAACGGATTCCCGGGTGCAGTAGATAGTCCCAGGGGAGTTGGGGAGTAGGCGCCCACCTCCTGCCAAATCACGGCAGCCGTAGTGGCACGCCTGCGAGTGAGAGGCTCTGCACTATGAGGCACATGTGCTAAAGAAGGCGGTCAGTCTTGTACTCACCCCTGCCACTTCCACAAAACGCATCAGCACGCGGCCAAAATGAAATCCCAGGTGCAATAGACCCAGGGAAACCTCGGCAATAGACGCGCAACTCCGGGAAAGCACGGGCGACGGAGTGGCATGCGTGAGAGTGAGAGACTGTCCAAGGTGTAAGGGCTAAGCCTTGTAGTCACGCCTGCCACTTCCACGAAACACATCACCACGCGGCCAAAAAGGATTCCCGGGTGTAGTAGATAGTCCCAGGGGAGTTGGAGAGTAGTCGAGCACCTCCTGCCAAATCACGGCAGCCATAGTGGCACGCCTGCGAGTGAGAGGCTGTGCACTGTGAGGCACATGTGCTAAAGAAGGCGGTGAGCCTTGTAGTCACGCCTGCCACTTCCACGAAACACATCACCACGCGGCCAAAACTTATTCCCGGGTGCAGTAGATAGTCCCAGGGGAGTTGGGGAATAGGCGCGCACCTCCTACCAAATCACGGCAACCGTAGTGGCACGCCTGCGAGTGAGAGGCTGTCCACTGTGAGGCACATGTGCTAAAGAAGGCGGTGAGTCTTGTAGTCACGCCTGCCACTTCCACGAAACACATCACCACGCGGCCAAAACTTATTCCCGGGTGCAGTAGATAGTCCCAGGGGAGTTGGCAAGTAATCGCGCACCTCCTGCCAAATCACGGCAGCCGTAGTGGCACGCCTGCGAGTGAGAGGCTGTGCACTGTGAGGCACATGTGCTAAAGAAGGCGGTGAGTCTTGTAGTCACGCCTGCCACTTCCACGAAACACATCACCACGCGGCCAAACCTTATTCCCGCGTGCAGTAGATAGTCCCAGGGGAGTTGGGGAGTAGGCGCGCACCTCCTGCCAGATCACGGCAGCCGTAGTGGCACGCCTGCGAGTGAGAGGCTGTGCACTATGAGGCACATGTGCTAAAGAAGGCGGTGAGCCTTGTACTCACGCCTGCCCCTTCCACGAAACGCATGACAACGCCACCAAAATGAAATCCCAGGTGCACTAGACCCAGGGAAACCTCGGCAATAGACGCGCAACTCCGAGAAAGCACGGGCGACGGAGTGGCATGCGTGAGAGTTAGAGGCTGTGCAAGGTGTAAGGGCTAAGCCTTGTACTCACGCCTGCCACTTCCACGAAACACATCACCACGCGACCAAAACTTATTCCCGGGTGAAGTAGATAGTCCCAGGGGAGTTGGGGAGTAGGCGCGCACCTCCTGCCAAATCACGGCAACCGTAGTGGCACGCCTGCGAGTGAGAGGCTGTGCACTATGAGGCACATGTGCTAAAGAAGGCGGTGAGTCTTGTAGTCACGCCTGCCACTTCCACGAAACACATCACCACGCGGCCAAAACTTATTCCCGGGTGCAGTAGATAGTCCCAGGGGAGTTGGCAAGGAATCGCGCACCTCCTGCCAAATCACGCCAGCCGTAGTGGCACGCCTGCGAGTGAGAGGCTGTGCACTGTGAGGCACATGTGCTAAAGAAGGCGGTGAGTCTTGTAGTCACGCCTGCCACTTCCACGAAACACATCACCACGCGGCCAAACCTTATTCCCGCGTGCAGTAGATAGTCCCAGGGGAGTTGGGGAGTAGGCGCGCACCTCCTGCCAGATCACGGCAGCCGTAGTGGCACGCCTGCGAGTGAGAGGCTGTGCACTATGAGGCACATGTGCTAAAGAAGGCGGTGAGCCTTGTACTCACGCCTGCCACTTCCACGAAACGCATGACAACGCCACCAAAATGAAATCCCAGGTGCACTAGACCCAGGGAAACCTCGGCAATAGACGCGCAACTCCGGGAAAGCACGGGCGACGGAGTGGCATGCGTGAGAGTTAGAGGCTGTGCAAGGTGTAAGGGCTAAGCCTTGTACTCACGCCTGCCACTTCCACGAAACACATCACCACGCGGCCAAAACGGATTCCCGGGTGCAGTAGATAGTCCCAGGGGAGTTGGAGAGTAGTCGGGAACCTCCTGCCAAGTCACGGCAGCCGTAGTGGCACGCCTGCGAGTGAGAGGCTGTGCACTGTTAGGCACATGTGCTAAAGAAGGCGGTGAGTCTTGTACTCACGCCTGCCACTTCCTCGGAACACAGCACCACGCGGCCAAAACTTATTCCCGGGTGCAGTAAATAGTCCCAGGGGAGTTGGGGAGTAGGCGCGCACCTCCTGCCAGATCACGGCAGCCGTAGTGGCACGCCTGCGAGTGAGAGGCTGTGCACTATGAGGCACATGTGCTAAAGAAGGCGGTGAGCCTTGTACTCACGCCTGCCACTTCCACGAAACGCATGACAACGCCACCAAAATGAAATCCCAGCTGCACTGCACCCAGGGAAACCTCGGCAATAGACGCGAAACTCCGGGAAAGCACGGGCGACGGAGTGGCATGCCTGAGAGAGAGAGAGGCTGTGCAAGGTGTAAGGGCTGAGCCTTGTAGTCACGCCTGCCACTTCCACGAAACACATCACCACGCAGCCAAAACGGATTCCCGGGTGCAGTAGATAGTCCCAGGGGAGTTGGGGAGTAGGCGCCCACCTCCTGCCAAATCACGGCAGCCGTAGTGGCACGCCTGCGAGTGAGAGGCTCTGCACTATGAGGCACATGTGCTAAAGAAGGCGGTCAGTCTTGTACTCACCCCTGCCACTTCCACAAAACGCATCAGCACGCGGCCAAAATGAAATCCCAGGTGCAATAGACCCAGGGAAACCTCGGCAATAGACGCGCAACTCCGGGAAAGCACGGGCGACGGAGTGGCATGCGTGAGAGTGAGAGACTGTCCAAGGTGTAAGGGCTAAGCCTTGTAGTCACGCCTGCCACTTCCACGAAACACATCACCACGCGGCCAAAAAGGATTCCCGGGTGTAGTAGATAGTCCCAGGGGAGTTGGAGAGTAGTCGAGCACCTCCTGCCAAATCACGGCAGCCATAGTGGCACGCCTGCGAGTGAGAGGCTGTGCACTGTGAGGCACATGTGCTAAAGAAGGCGGTGAGCCTTGTAGTCACGCCTGCCACTTCCACGAAACACATCACCACGCGGCCAAAACTTATTCCCGGGTGCAGTAGATAGTCCCAGGGGAGTTGGGGAATAGGCGCGCACCTCCTACCAAATCACGGCAACCGTAGTGGCACGCCTGCGAGTGAGAGGCTGTCCACTGTGAGGCACATGTGCTAAAGAAGGCGGTGAGTCTTGTAGTCACGCCTGCCACTTCCACGAAACACATCACCACGCGGCCAAAACTTATTCCCGGGTGCAGTAGATAGTCCCAGGGGAGTTGGCAAGTAATCGCGCACCTCCTGCCAAATCACGGCAGCCGTAGTGGCACGCCTGCGAGTGAGAGGCTGTGCACTGTGAGGCACATGTGCTAAAGAAGGCGGTGAGTCTTGTAGTCACGCCTGCCACTTCCACGAAACACATCACCACGCGGCCAAACCTTATTCCCGCGTGCAGTAGATAGTCCCAGGGGAGTTGGGGAGTAGGCGCGCACCTCCTGCCAGATCACGGCAGCCGTAGTGGCACGCCTGCGAGTGAGAGGCTGTGCACTATGAGGCACATGTGCTAAAGAAGGCGGTGAGCCTTGTACTCACGCCTGCCCCTTCCACGAAACGCATGACAACGCCACCAAAATGAAATCCCAGGTGCACTAGACCCAGGGAAACCTCGGCAATAGACGCGCAACTCCGAGAAAGCACGGGCGACGGAGTGGCATGCGTGAGAGTTAGAGGCTGTGCAAGGTGTAAGGGCTAAGCCTTGTACTCACGCCTGCCACTTCCACGAAACACATCACCACGCGACCAAAACTTATTCCCGGGTGAAGTAGATAGTCCCAGGGGAGTTGGGGAGTAGGCGCGCACCTCCTGCCAAATCACGGCAACCGTAGTGGCACGCCTGCGAGTGAGAGGCTGTGCACTATGAGGCACATGTGCTAAAGAAGGCGGTGAGTCTTGTAGTCACGCCTGCCACTTCCACGAAACACATCACCACGCGGCCAAAACTTATTCCCGGGTGCAGTAGATAGTCCCAGGGGAGTTGGCAAGGAATCGCGCACCTCCTGCCAAATCACGCCAGCCGTAGTGGCACGCCTGCGAGTGAGAGGCTGTGCACTGTGAGGCACATGTGCTAAAGAAGGCGGTGAGTCTTGTAGTCACGCCTGCCACTTCCACGAAACACATCACCACGCGGCCAAACCTTATTCCCGCGTGCAGTAGATAGTCCCAGGGGAGTTGGGGAGTAGGCGCGCACCTCCTGCCAGATCACGGCAGCCGTAGTGGCACGCCTGCGAGTGAGAGGCTGTGCACTATGAGGCACATGTGCTAAAGAAGGCGGTGAGCCTTATACTCACGCCTGCCACTTCCACGAAACGCATGACAACGCCACCAAAATGAAATCCCAGGTGCACTAGACCCAGGGAAACCTCGGCAATAGACGCGCAACTCCGGGAAAGCACGGGCGACGGAGTGGCATGCGTGAGAGTTAGAGGCTGTGCAAGGTGTAAGGGCTAAGCCTTGTACTCACGCCTGCCACTTCCACGAAACACATCACCACGCGGCCAAAACGGATTCCCGGGTGCAGTAGATAGTCCCAGGGGAGTTGGAGAGTAGTCGGGAACCTCCTGCCAAGTCACGGCAGCCGTAGTGGCACGCCTGCGAGTGAGAGGCTGTGCACTGTTAGGCACATGTGCTAAAGAAGGCGGTGAGTCTTGTACTCACGCCTGCCACTTCCTCGGAACACAGCACCACGCGGCCAAAACTTATTCCCGGGTGCAGTAAATAGTCCCAGGGGAGTTGGGGAGTAGGCGCGCACCTCCTGCCAGATCACGGCAGCCGTAGTGGCACGCCTGCGAGTGAGAGGCTGTGCACTATGAGGCAAATGTGCTAAAGAAGGCGGTGAGCCTTGTACTCACGCCTGCCACTTCCACGAAACGCATGACAACGCCACCAAAATGAAATCCCAGCTGCACTGCACCCAGGGAAACCTCGGCAATAGACGCGAAACTCCGGGAAAGCACGGGCGACGGAGTGGCATGCGTGAGAGAGAGAGAGGCTGTGCAAGGTGTAAGGGCTGAGCCTTGTAGTCACGCCTGCCACTTCCACGAAACACATCACCACGCAGCCAAAACGGATTCCCGGGTGCAGTAGATAGTCCCAGGGGAGTTGGGGAGTAGGCGCCCACCTCCTGCCAAATCACGGCAGCCGTAGTGGCACGCCTGCGAGTGAGAGGCTCTGTACTATGAGGCACATGTGCTAAAGAAGGCGGTCAGTCTTGTACTCACCCCTGCCACTTCCACAAAACGCATCAGCACGCGGCCAAAATGAAATCCCAGGTGCAATAGACCCAGGGAAACCTCGGCAATAGACGCGCAACTCCGGGAAAGCACGGGCGACGGAGTGGCATGCGTGAGAGTGAGAGACTGTCCAAGGTGTAAGGGCTAAGCCTTGTAGTCACGCCTGCCACTTCCACGAAACACATCACCACGCGGCCAAAAAGGATTCCCGGGTGTAGTAGATAGTCCCAGGGGAGTTGGAGAGTAGTCGAGCACCTCCTGCCAAATCACGGCAGCCATAGTGGCACGCCTGCGAGTGAGAGGCTGTGCACTGTGAGGCACATGTGCTAAAGAAGGCGGTGAGCCTTGTAGTCACGCCTGCCACTTCCACGAAACACATCACCACGCGGCCAAAACTTATTCCCGGGTGCAGTAGATAGTCCCAGGGGAGTTGGGGAATAGGCGCGCACCTCCTACCAAATCACGGCAACCGTAGTGGCACGCCTGCGAGTGAGAGGCTGTCCACTGTGAGGCACATGTGCTAAAGAAGGCGGTGAGTCTTGTAGTCACGCCTGCCACTTCCACGAAACACATCACCACGCGGCCAAAACTTATTCCCGGGTGCAGTAGATAGTCCCAGGGGAGTTGGCAAGTAATCGCGCACCTCCTGCCAAATCACGGCAGCCGTAGTGGCACGCCTGCGAGTGAGAGGCTGTGCACTGTGAGGCACATGTGCTAAAGAAGGCGGTGAGTCTTGTAGTCACGCCTGCCACTTCCACGAAACACATCACCACGCGGCCAAACCTTATTCCCGCGTGCAGTAGATAGTCCCAGGGGAGTTGGGGAGTAGGCGCGCACCTCCTGCCAGATCACGGCAGCCGTAGTGGCACGCCTGCGAGTGAGAGGCTGTGCACTATGAGGCACATGTGCTAAAGAAGGCGGTGAGCCTTGTACTCACGCCTGCCCCTTCCACGAAACGCATGACAACGCCACCAAAATGAAATCCCAGGTGCACTAGACCCAGGGAAACCTCGGCAATAGACGCGCAACTCCGAGAAAGCACGGGCGACGGAGTGGCATGCGTGAGAGTTAGAGGCTGTGCAAGGTGTAAGGGCTAAGCCTTGTACTCACGCCTGCCACTTCCACGAAACACATCACCACGCGACCAAAACTTATTCCCGGGTGAAGTAGATAGTCCCAGGGGAGTTGGGGAGTAGGCGCGCACCTCCTGCCAAATCACGGCAACCGTAGTGGCACGCCTGCGAGTGAGAGGCTGTGCACTATGAGGCACATGTGCTAAAGAAGGCGGTGAGTCTTGTAGTCACGCCTGCCACTTCCACGAAACACATCACCACGCGGCAGAAACTTATTCCCGGGTGCAGTAGATAGTCCCAGGGGAGTTGGCAAGGAATCGCGCACCTCCTGCCAAATCACGCCAGCCGTAGTGGCACGCCTGCGAGTGAGAGGCTGTGCACTGTAAGGCACATGTGCTAAAGAAGGCGGTGAGTCTTGTAGTCACGCCTGCCACTTCCACGAAACACATCACCACGCGGCCAAACCTTATTCCCGCGTGCAGTAGATAGTCCCAGGGGAGTTGGGGAGTAGGCGCGCACCTCCTGCCAGATCACGGCAGCCGTAGTGGCACGCCTGCGAGTGAGAGGCTGTGCACTATGAGGCACATGTGCTAAAGAAGGCGGTGAGCCTTGTACTCACGCCTGCCACTTCCACGAAACGCATGACAACGCCACCAAAATGAAATCCCAGGTGCACTAGACCCAGAGAAACCTCGGCAATAGACGCGCAACTCCGGGAAAGCACGGGCGACGGAGTGGCATGCGTGAGAGTTAGAGGCTGTGCAAGGTGTAAGGGCTAAGCCTTGTACTCACGCCTGCCACTTCCACGAAACACATCACCACGCGGCCAAAACGGATTCCCGGGTGCAGTAGATAGTCCCAGGGGAGTTGGAGAGTAGTCGGGAACCTCCTGCCAAGTCACGGCAGCCGTAGTAGCACGCCTGCGAGTGAGAGGCTGTGCACTGTTAGGCACATGTGCTAAAGAAGGCGGTGAGTCTTGTACTCACGCCTGCCACTTCCTCGGAACACAGCACCACGCGGCCAAAACTTATTCCCGGGTGCAGTAAATAGTCCCAGGGGAGTTGGGGAGTAGGCGCGCACCTCCTGCCAGATCACGGCAGCCGTAGTGGCACGCCTGCGAGTGAGAGGCTGTGCACTATGAGGCACATGTGCTAAAGAAGGCGGTGAGCCTTGTACTCACGCCTGCCACTTCCACGAAACGCATGACAACGCCACCAAAATGAAATCCCAACTGCACTGCACCCAGGGAAACCTCGGCAATAGACGCGAAACTCCGGGAAAGCACGGGCGACGGAGTGGCATGCGTGAGAGAGAGAGAGGCTGTGCAAGGTGTAAGGGCTGAGCCTTGTAGTCACGCCTGCCACTTCCACGAAACACATCACCACGCAGCCAAAACGGATTCCCGGGTGCAGTAGATAGTCCCAGGGGAGTTGGGGAGTAGGCGCCCACCTCCTGCCAAATCACGGCAGCCGTAGTGGCACGCCTGCGAGTGAGAGGCTCTGCACTATGAGGCACATGTGCTAAAGAAGGCGGTCAGTCTTGTACTCACCCCTGCCACTTCCACAAAACGCATCAGCACGCGGCCAAAATGAAATCCCAGGTGCAATAGACCCAGGGAAACCTCGGCAATAGACGCGCAACTCCGGGAAAGCACGGGCGACGGAGTGGCATGCGTGAGAGTGAGAGACTGTCCAAGGTGTAAGGGCTAAGCCTTGTAGTCACGCCTGCCACTTCCACGAAACACATCACCACGCGGCCAAAAAGGATTCCCGGGTGTAGTAGATAGTCCCAGGGGAGTTGGAGAGTAGTCGAGCACCTCCTGCCAAATCACGGCAGCCATAGTGGCACGCCTGCGAGTGAGAGGCTGTGCACTGTGAGGCACATGTGCTAAAGAAGGCGGTGAGCCTTGTAGTCACGCCTGCCACTTCCACGAAACACATCACCACGCGGCCAAAACTTATTCCCGGGTGCAGTAGATAGTCCCAGGGGAGTTGGGGAATAGGCGCGCACCTCCTACCAAATCACGGAAACCGTAGTGGCACGCCTGCGAGTGAGAGGCTGTCCACTGTGAGGCACATGTGCTAAAGAAGGCGGTGAGTCTTGTAGTCACGCCTGCCACTTCCACGAAACACATCACCACGCGGCCAAAACTTATTCCCGGGTGCAGTAGATAGTCCCAGGGGAGTTGGCAAGTAATCGCGCACCTCCTGCCAAATCACGGCAGCCGTAGTGGCACGCCTGCGAGTGAGAGGCTGTGCACTGTGAGGCACATGTGCTAAAGAAGGCGGTGAGTCTTGTAGTCACGCCTGCCACTTCCACGAAACACATCACCACGCGGCCAAACCTTATTCCCGCGTGCAGTAGATAGTCCCAGGGGAGTTGGGGAGTAGGCGCGCACCTCCTGCCAGATCACGGCAGCCGTAGTGGCACGCCTGCGAGTGAGAGGCTGTGCACTATGAGGCACATGTGCTAAAGAAGGCGGTGAGCCTTGTACTCACGCCTGCCCCTTCCACGAAACGCATGACAACGCCACCAAAATGAAATCCCAGGTGCACTAGACCCAGGGAAACCTCGGCAATAGACGCGCAACTCCGAGAAAGCACGGGCGACGGAGTGGCATGCGTGAGAGTTAGAGGCTGTGCAAGGTGTAAGGGCTAAGCCTTGTACTCACGCCTGCCACTTCCACGAAACACATCACCACGCGACCAAAACTTATTCCCGGGTGAAGTAGATAGTCCCAGGGGAGTTGGGGAGTAGGCGCGCACCTCCTGCCAAATCACGGCAACCGTAGTGGCACGCCTGCGAGTGAGAGGCTGTGCACTATGAGGCACATGTGCTAAAGAAGGCGGTGAGTCTTGTAGTCACGCCTGCCACTTCCACGAAACACATCACCACGCGGCCAAAACTTATTCCCGGGTGCAGTAGATAGTCCCAGGGGAGTTGGCAAGGAATCGCGCACCTCCTGCCAAATCACGCCAGCCGTAGTGGCACGCCTGCGAGTGAGAGGCTGTGCACTGTGAGGCACATGTGCTAAAGAAGGCGGTGAGTCTTGTAGTCACGCCTGCCACTTCCACGAAACACATCACCACGCGGCCAAACCTTATTCCCGCGTGCAGTAGATAGTCCCAGGGGAGTTGGGGAGTAGGCGCGAACCTCCTGCCAGATCACGGCAGCCGTAGTGGCACGCCTGCGAGTGAGAGGCTGTGCACTATGAGGCACATGTGCTAAAGAAGGCGGTGAGCCTTGTACTCACGCCTGCCACTTCCACGAAACGCATGACAACGCCACCAAAATGAAATCCCAGGTGCACTAGACCCAGGGAAACCTCGGCAATAGACGCGCAACTCCGGGAAAGCACGGGCGACGGAGTGGCATGCGTGAGAGTTAGAGGCTGTGCAAGGTGTAAGGGCTAAGCCTTGTACTCACGCCTGCCACTTCCACGAAACACATCACCACGCGGCCAAAACGGATTCCCGGGTGCAGTAGATAGTCCCAGGGGAGTTGGAGAGTAGTCGGGAACCTCCTGCCAAGTCACGGCAGCCGTAGTGGCACGCCTGCGAGTGAGAGGCTGTGCACTGTTAGGCACATGTGCTAAAGAAGGCGGTGAGTCTTGTACTCACGCCTGCCACTTCCTCGGAACACAGCACCACGCGGCCAAAACTTATTCCCGGGTGCAGTAAATAGTCCCAGGGGAGTTGGGGAGTAGGCGCGCACCTCCTGCCAGATCACGGCAGCCGTAGTGGCACGCCTGCGAGTGAGAGGCTGTGCACTATGAGGCACATGTGCTAAAGAAGGCGGTGAGCCTTGTACTCACGCCTGCCACTTCCACGAAACGCATGACAACGCCACCAAAATGAAATCCCAGCTGCACTGCACCCAGGGAAACCTCGGCAATAGACGCGAAACTCCGGGAAAGCACGGGCGACGGAGTGGCATGCGTGAGAGAGAGAGAGGCTGTGCAAGGTGTAAGGGCTGAGCCTTGTAGTCACGCCTGCCACTTCCACGAAACACATCACCACGCAGCCAAAACGGATTCCCGGGTGCAGTAGATAGTCCCAGGGGAGTTGGGGAGTAGGCGCCCACCGCCTGCCAAATCACGGCAGCCGTAGTGGCACGCCTGCGAGTGAGAGGCTCTGCACTATGAGGCACATGTGCTAAAGAAGGCGGTCAGTCTTGTACTCACCCCTGCCACTTCCACAAAACGCATCAGCACGCGGCCAAAATGAAATCCCAGGTGCAATAGACCCAGGGAAACCTCGGCAATAGACGCGCAACTCCGGGAAAGCACGGGCGACGGAGTGGCATGCGTGAGAGTGAGAGACTGTCCAAGGTGTAAGGGCTAAGCCTTGTAGTCACGCCTGCCACTTCCACGAAACACATCACCACGCGGCCAAAAAGGATTCCCGGGTGTAGTAGATAGTCCCAGGGGAGTTGGAGAGTAGTCGAGCACCTCCTGCCAAATCACGGCAGCCATAGTGGCACGCCTGCGAGTGAGAGGCTGTGCACTGTGAGGCACATGTGCTAAAGAAGGCGGTGAGCCTTGTAGTCACGCCTGCCACTTCCACGAAACACATCACCACGCGGCCAAAACTTATTCCCGGGTGCAGTAGATAGTCCCAGGGGAGTTGGGGAATAGGCGCGCACCTCCTACCAAATCACGGCAACCGTAGTGGCACGCCTGCGAGTGAGAGGCTGTCCACTGTGAGGCACATGTGCTAAAGAAGGCGGTGAGTCTTGTAGTCACGCCTGCCACTTCCACGAAACACATCACCACGCGGCCAAAACTTATTCCCGGGTGCAGTAGATAGTCCCAGGGGAGTTGGCAAGTAATCGCGCACCTCCTGCCAAATCACGGCAGCCGTAGTGGCACGCCTGCGAGTGAGAGGCTGTGCACTGTGAGGCACATGTGCTAAAGAAGGCGGTGAGTCTTGTAGTCACGCCTGCCACTTCCACGAAACACATCACCACGCGGCCAAACCTTATTCCCGCGTACAGTAGATAGTCCCAGGGGAGTTGGGGAGTAGGCGCGCACCTCCTGCCAGATCACGGCAGCCGTAGTGGCACGCCTGCGAGTGAGAGGCTGTGCACTATGAGGCACATGTGCTAAAGAAGGCGGTGAGCCTTGTAATCACGCCTGCCCCTTCCACGAAACGCATGACAACGCCACCAAAATGAAATCCCAGGTGCACTAGACCCAGGGAAACCTCGGCAATAGACGCGCAACTCCGAGAAAGCACGGGCGACGGAGTGGCATGCGTGAGAGTTAGAGGCTGTGCAAGGTGTAAGGGCTAAGCCTTGTACTCACGCCTGCCACTTCCACGAAACACATCACCACGCGACCAAAACTTATTCCCGGGTGAAGTAGATAGTCCCAAGGGAGTTGGGGAGTAGGCGCGCACCTCCTGCCAAATCACGGCAACCGTAGTGGCACGCCTGCGAGTGAGAGGCTGTGCACTATGAGGCACATGTGCTAAAGAAGGCGGTGAGTCTTGTAGTCACGCCTGCCACTTCCACGAAACACATCACCACGCGGCCAAAACTTATTCCCGGGTGCAGTAGATAGTCCCAGGGGAGTTGGCAAGGAATCGCGCACCCCCTGCCAAATCACGCCAGCCGTAGTGGCACGCCTGCGAGTGAGAGGCTGTGCACTGTGAGGCACATGTGCTAAAGAAGGCGGTGAGTCTTGTAGTCACGCCTGCCACTTCCACGAAACACATCACCACGCGGCCAAACCTTATTCCCGCGTGCAGTAGATAGTCCCAGGGGAGTTGGGGAGTAGGCGCGCACCTCCTGCCAGATCACGGCAGCCGTAGTGGCACGCCTGCGAGTGAGAGGCTGTGCACTATGAGGCACATGTGCTAAAGAAGGCGGTGAGCCTTGTACTCACGCCTGCCACTTCCACGAAACGCATGACAACGCCACCAAAATGAAATCCCAGGTGCACTAGACCCAGGGAAACCTCGGCAATAGACGCGCAACTCCGGGAAAGCACGGGCGACGGAGTGGCATGCGTGAGAGTTAGAGGCTGTGCAAGGTGTAAGGGCTAAGCCTTGTACTCACGCCTGCCACTTCCACGAAACACATCACCACGCGGCCAAAACGGATTCCCGGGTGCAGTAGATAGTCCCAGGGGAGTTGGAGAGTAGTCGGGAACCTCCTGCCAAGTCACGGCAGCCGTAGTGGCACGCCTGCGAGTGAGAGGCTGTGCACTGTTAGGCACATGTGCTAAAGAAGGCGGTGAGTCTTGTACTCACGCCTGCCACTTCCTCGGAACACAGCACCACGCGGCCAAAACTTATTCCCGGGTGCAGTAAATAGTCCCAGGGGAGTTGGGGAGTAGGCGCGCACCTCCTGCCAGATCACGGCAGCCGTAGTGGCACGCCTGCGAGTGAGAGGCTGTGCACTATGAGGCACATGTGCTAAAGAAGGCGGTGAGCCTTGTACTCACGCCTGCCACTTCCACGAAACGCATGACAACGCCACCAAAATGAAATCCCAGCTGCACTGCACCCAGGGAAACCTCGGCAATAGACGCGAAACTCCGGGAAAGCACGGGCGACGGAGTGGCATGCGTGAGAGAGAGAGAGGCTGTGCAAGGTGTAAGGGCTGAGCCTTGTAGTCACGCCTGCCACTTCCACGAAACACATCACCACGCAGCCAAAACGGATTCCCGGGTGCAGTAGATAGTCCCAGGGGAGTTGGGGAGTAGGCGCCCACCTCCTGCCAAATCACGGCAGCCGTAGTGGCACGCCTGCGAGTGAGAGGCTCTGCACTATGAGGCACATGTGCTAAAGAAGGCGGTCAGTCTTGTACTCACCCCTGCCACTTCCACAAAACGCATCAGCACGCGGCCAAAATGAAATCCCAGGTGCAATAGACCCAGGGAAACCTCGGCAATAGACGCGCAACTCCGGGAAAGCACGGGCGACGGAGTGGCATGCGTGAGAGTGAGAGACTGTCCAAGGTGTAAGGGCTAAGCCTTGTAGTCACGCCTGCCACTTCCACGAAACACATCACCACGCGGCCAAAAAGGATTCCCGGGTGTAGTAGATAGTCCCAGGGGAGTTGGAGAGTAGTCGAGCACCTCCTGCCAAATCACGGCAGCCATAGTGGCACGCCTGCGAGTGAGAGGCTGTGCACTGTGAGGCACATGTGCTAAAGAAGGCGGTGAGCCTTGTAGTCACGCCTGCCACTTCCACGAAACACATCACCACGCGGCCAAAACTTATTCCCGGGTGCAGTAGATAGTCCCAGGGGAGTTGGGGAATAGGCGCGCACCTCCTACCAAATCACGGCAACCGTAGTGGCACGCCTGCGAGTGAGAGGCTGTCCACTGTGAGGCACATGTGCTAAAGAAGGCGGTGAGTCTTGTAGTCACGCCTGCCACTTCCACGAAACACATCACCACGCGGCCAAAACTTATTCCCGGGTGCAGTAGATAGTCCCAGGGGAGTTGGCAAGTAATCGCGCACCTCCTGCCAAATCACGGCAGCCGTAGTGGCACGCCTGCGAGTGAGAGGCTGTGCACTGTGAGGCACATGTGCTAAAGAAGGCGGTGAGTCTTGTAGTCACGCCTGCCACTTCCACGAAACACATCACCACGCGGCCAAACCTTATTCCCGCGTGCAGTAGATAGTCCCAGGGGAGTTGGGGAGTAGGCGCGCACCTCCTGCCAGATCACGGCAGCCGTAGTGGCACGCCTGCGAGTGAGAGGCTGTGCACTATGAGGCACATGTGCTAAAGAAGGCGGTGAGCCTTGTACTCACGCCTGCCCCTTCCACGAAACGCATGACAACGCCACCAAAATGAAATCCCAGGTGCACTAGACCCAGGGAAACCTCGGCAATAGACGCGCAACTCCGAGAAAGCACGGGCGACGGAGTGGCATGCGTGAGAGTTAGAGGCTGTGCAAGGTGTAAGGGCTAAGCCTTGTACTCACGCCTGCCACTTCCACGAAACACATCACCACGCGACCAAAACTTATTCCCGGGTGAAGTAGATAGTCCCAGGGGAGTTGGGGAGTAGGCGCGCACCTCCTGCCAAATCACGGCAACCGTAGTGGCACGCCTGCGAGTGAGAGGCTGTGCACTATGAGGCACATGTGCTAAAGAAGGCGGTGAGTCTTGTAGTCACGCCTGCCACTTCCACGAAACACATCACCACGCGGCCAAAACTTATTCCCGGGTGCAGTAGATAGTCCCAGGGGAGTTGGCAAGGAATCGCGCACCTCCTGCCAAATCACGCCAGCCGTAGTGGCACGCCTGCGAGTGAGAGGCTGTGCACTGTGAGGCACATGTGCTAAAGAAGGCGGTGAGTCTTGTAGTCACGCCTGCCACTTCCACGAAACACATCACCACGCGGCCAAACCTTATTCCCGCGTGCAGTAGATAGTCCCAGGGGAGTTGGGGAGTAGGCGCGCACCTCCTGCCAGATCACGGCAGCCGTAGTGGCACGCCTGCGAGTGAGAGGCTGTGCACTATGAGGCACATGTGCTAAAGAAGGCGGTGAGCCTTGTACTCACGCCTGCCACTTCCACGAAACGCATGACAACGCCACCAAAATGAAATCCCAGGTGCACTAGACCCAGGGAAACCTCGGCAATAGACGCGCAACTCCGGGAAAGCACGGGCGACGGAGTGGCATGCGTGAGAGTTAGAGGCTGTGCAAGGTGTAAGGGCTAAGCCTTGTACTCACGCCTGCCACTTCCACGAAACACATCACCACGCGGCCAAAACGGATTCCCGGGTGCAGTAGATAGTCCCAGGGGAGTTGGAGAGTAGTCGGGAACCTCCTGCCAAGTCACGGCAGCCGTAGTGGCACGCCTGCGAGTGAGAGGCTGTGCACTGTTAGGCACATGTGCTAAAGAAGGCGGTGAGTCTTGTACTCACGCCTGCCACTTCCTCGGAACACAGCACCACGCGGCCAAAACTTATTCCCGGGTGCAGTAAATAGTCCCAGGGGAGTTGGGGAGTAGGCGCGCACCTCCTGCCAGATCACGGCAGCCGTAGTGGCACGCCTGCGAGTGAGAGGCTGTGCACTATGAGGCACATGTGCTAAAGAAGGCGGTGAGCCTTGTACTCACGCCTGCCACTTCCACGAAACGCATGACAACGCCACCAAAATGAAATCCCAGCTGCACTGCACCCAGGGAAACCTCGGCAATAGACGCGAAACTCCGGGAAAGCACGGGCGACGGAGTGGCATGCGTGAGAGAGAGAGAGGCTGTGCAAGGTGTAAGGGCTGAGCCTTGTAGTCACGCCTGCCACTTCCACGAAACACATCACCACGCAGCCAAAACGGATTCCCGGGTGCAGTAGATAGTCCCAGGGGAGTTGGGGAGTAGGCGCCCACCTCCTGCCAAATCACGGCAGCCGTAGTGGCACGCCTGCGAGTGAGAGGCTCTGCACTATGAGGCACATGTGCTAAAGAAGGCGGTCAGTCTTGTACTCACCCCTGCCACTTCCACAAAACGCATCAGCACGCGGCCAAAATGAAATCCCAGGTGCAATAGACCCAGGGAAACCTCGGCAATAGACGCGCAACTCCGGGAAAGCACGGGCGACGCAGTGGCATGCGTGAGAGTGAGAGACTGTCCAAGGTGTAAGGGCTAAGCCTTGTAGTCACGCCTGCCACTTCCACGAAACACATCACCACGCGGCCAAAAAGGATTCCCGGGTGTAGTAGATAGTCCCAGGGGAGTTGGAGAGTAGTCGAGCACCTCCTGCCAAATCACGGCAGCCATAGTGGCACGCCTGCGAGTGAGAGGCTGTGCACTGTGAGGCACATGTGCTAAAGAAGGCGGTGAGCCTTGTAGTCACGCCTGCCACTTCCACGAAACACATCACCACGCGGCCAAAACTTATTCCCGGGTGCAGTAGATAGTCCCAGGGGAGTTGGGGAATAGGCGCGCACCTCCTACCAAATCACGGCAACCGTAGTGGCACGCCTGCGAGTGAGAGGCTGTCCACTGTGAGGCACATGTGCTAAAGAAGGCGGTGAGTCTTGTAGTCACGCCTGCCACTTCCACGAAACACATCACCACGCGGCCAAAACTTATTCCCGGGTGCAGTAGATAGTCGCAGGGGAGTTGGCAAGTAATCGCGCACCTCCTGCCAAATCACGGCAGCCGTAGTGGCACGCCTGCGAGTGAGAGGCTGTGCACTGTGAGGCACATGTGCTAAAGAAGGCGGTGAGTCTTGTAGTCACGCCTGCCACTTCCACGAAACACATCACCACGCGGCCAAACCTTATTCCCGCGTGCAGTAGATAGTCCCAGGGGAGTTGGGGAGTAGGCGCGCACCTCCTGCCAGATCACGGCAGCCGTAGTGGCACGCCTGCGAGTGAGAGGCTGTGCACTATGAGGCACATGTGCTAAAGAAGGCGGTGAGCCTTGTACTCACGCCTGCCCCTTCCACGAAACGCATGACAACGCCACCAAAATGAAATCCCAGGTGCACTAGACCCAGGGAAACCTCGGCAATAGACGCGCAACTCCGAGAAAGCACGGGCGACGGAGTGGCATGCGTGAGAGTTAGAGGCTGTGCAAGGTGTAAGGGCTAAGCCTTGTACTCACGCCTGCCACTTCCACGAAACACATCACCACGCGACCAAAACTTATTCCCGGGTGAAGTAGATAGTCCCAGGGGAGTTGGGGAGTAGGCGCGCACCTCCTGCCAAATCACGGCAACCGTAGTGGCACGCCTGCGAGTGAGAGGCTGTGCACTATGAGGCACATGTGCTAAAGAAGGCGGTGAGTCTTGTAGTCACGCCTGCCACTTCCACGAAACACATCACCACGCGGCCAAAACTTATTCCCGGGTGCAGTAGAGAGTCCCAGGGGAGTTGGCAAGGAATCGCGCACCTCCTGCCAAATCACGCCAGCCGTAGTGGCACGCCTGCGAGTGAGAGGCTGTGCACTGTGAGGCACATGTGCTAAAGAAGGCGGTGAGTCTTGTAGTCACGCCTGCCACTTCCACGAAACACATCACCACGCGGCCAAACCTTATTCCCGCGTGCAGTAGATAGTCCCAGGGGAGTTGGGGAGTAGGCGCGCACCTCCTGCCAGATCACGGCAGCCGTAGTGGCACGCCTGCGAGTGAGAGGCTGTGCACTATGAGGCACATGTGCTAAAGAAGGCGGTGAGCCTTGTACTCACGTCTGCCACTTCCACGAAACGCATGACAACGCCACCAAAATGAAATCCCAGGTGCACTAGACCCAGGGAAACCTCGGCAATAGACGCGCAACTCCGGGAAAGCACGGGCGACGGAGTGGCATGCGTGAGAGTTAGAGGCTGTGCAAGGTGTAAGGGCTAAGCCTTGTACTCACGCCTGCCACTTCCACGAAACACATCACCACGCGGCCAAAACGGATTCCCGGGTGCAGTAGATAGTCCCAGGGGAGTTGGAGAGTAGTCGGGAACCTCCTGCCAAGTCACGGCAGCCGTAGTGGCACGCCTGCGAGTGAGAGGCTGTGCACTGTTAGGCACATGTGCTAAAGAAGGCGGTGAGTCTTGTACTCACGCCTGCCACTTCCTCGGAACACAGCACCACGCGGCCAAAACTTATTCACGGGTGCAGTAAATAGTCCCAGGGGAGTTGGGGAGTAGGTGCGCACCTCCTGCCAGATCACGGCAGCCGTAGTGGCACGCCTGCGAGTGAGAGGCTGTGCACTATGAGGCACATGTGCTAAAGAAGGCGGTGAGCCTTGTACTCACGCCTGCCACTTCCACGAAACGCATGACAACGCCACGAAAATGAAATCCCAGCTGCACTGCACCCAGGGAAACCTCGGCAATAGACGCGAAACTCCGGGAAATCACGGGCGACGGAGTGGCATGCGTGAGAGAGAGAGAGGCTGTGCAAGGTGTAAGGGCTGAGCCTTGTAGTCACGCCTGCCACTTCCACGAAACACATCACCACGCAGCAAAAACGGATTCCCGGGTGCAGTAGATAGTCCCAGGGGAGTTGGGGAGTAGGCGCCCACCTCCTGCCAAATCACGGCAGCCGTAGTGGCACGCCTGCGAGTGAGAGGCTCTGCACTATGAGGCACATGTGCTAAAGAAGGCGGTCAGTCTTGTACTCACCCCTGCCACTTCCACAAAACGCATCAGCACGCGGCCAAAATGAAATCCCAGGTGCAATAGACCCAGGGAAACCTCGGCAATAGACGCGCAACTCCGGGAAAGCACGGGCGACGGAGTGGCATGCGTGAGAGTGAGAGACTGTCCAAGGTGTAAGGGCTAAGCCTTGTAGTCACGCCTGCCACTTCCACGAAACACATCACCACGCGGCCAAAAAGGATTCCCGGGTGTAGTAGATAGTCCCAGGGGAGTTGGAGAGTAGTCGAGCACCTCCTGCCAAATCACGGCAGCCATAGTGGCACGCCTGCGAGTGAGAGGCTGTGCACTGTGAGGCACATGTGCTAAAGAAGGCGGTGAGCCTTGTAGTCACGCCTGCCACTTCCACGAAACACATCACCACGCGGCCAAAACTTATTCCCGGGTGCAGTAGATAGTCCCAGGGGAGTTGGGGAATAGGCGCGCACCTCCTACCAAATCACGGCAACCGTAGTGGCACGCCTGCGAGTGAGAGGCTGTCCACTGTGAGGCACATGTGCTAAAGAAGGCGGTGAGTCTTGTAGTCACGCCTGCCACTTCCACGAAACACATCACCACGCGGCCAAAACTTATTCCCGGGTGCAGTAGATAGTCCCAGGGGAGTTGGCAAGTAATCGCGCACCTCCTGCCAAATCACGGCAGCCGTAGTGGCACGCCTGCGAGTGAGAGGCTGTGCACTGTGAGGCACATGTGCTAAAGAAGGCGGTGAGTCTTGTAGTCACGCCTGCCACTTCCACGAAACACATCACCACGCGGCCAAACCTTATTCCCGCGTGCAGTAGATAGTCCCAGGGGAGTTGGGGAGTAGGCGCGCACCTCCTGCCAGATCACGGCAGCCGTAGTGGCACGCCTGCGAGTGAGAGGCTGTGCACTATGAGGCACATGTGCTAAAGAAGGCGGTGAGCCTTGTACTCACGCCTGCCCCTTCCACGAAACGCATGACAACGCCACCAAAATGAAATCCCAGGTGCACTAGACCCAGGGAAACCTCGTCAATAGACGCGCAACTCCGAGAAAGCACGGGCGACGGAGTGGCATGCGTGAGAGTTAGAGGCTGTGCAAGGTGTAAGGGCTAAGCCTTGTACTCACGCCTGCCACTTCCACGAAACACATCACCACGCGACCAAAACTTATTCCCGGGTGAAGTAGATAGTCCCAGGGGAGTTGGGGAGTAGGCGCGCACCTCCTGCCAAATCACGGCAACCGTAGTGGCACGCCTGCGAGTGAGAGGCTGTGCACTATGAGGCACATGTGCTAAAGAAGGCGGTGAGTCTTGTAGTCACGCCTGCCACTTCCACGAAACACATCACCACGCGGCCAAAACTTATTCCCGGGTGCAGTAGATAGTCCCAGGGGAGTTGGCAAGGAATCGCGCACCTCCTGCCAAATCACGCCAGCCGTAGTGGCACGCCTGCGAGTGAGAGGCTGTGCACTGTGAGGCACATGTGCTAAAGAAGGCGGTGAGTCTTGTAGTCACGCCTGCCACTTCCACGAAACACATCACCACGCGGCCAAACCTTATTCCCGCGTGCAGTAGATAGTCCCAGGGGAGTTGGGGAGTAGGCGCGCACCTCCTGCCAGATCACGGCAGCCGTAGTGGCACGCCTGCGAGTGAGAGGCTGTGCACTATGAGGCACATGTGCTAAAGAAGGCGGTGAGCCTTGTACTCACGCCTGCCACTTCCACGAAACGCATGACAACGCCACCAAAATGAAATCCCAGGTGCACTAGACCCAGGGAAACCTCGGCAATAGACGCGCAACTCCGGGAAAGCACGGGCGACGGAGTGGCATGCGTGAGAGTTAGAGGCTGTGCAAGGTGTAAGGGCTAAGCCTTGTACTCACGCCTGCCACTTCCACGAAACACATCACCACGCGGCCAAAACGGATTCCCGGGTGCAGTAGATAGTCCCAGGGGAGTTGGAGAGTAGTCGGGAACCTCCTGCCAAGTCACGGCAGCCGTAGTGGCACGCCTGCGAGTGAGAGGCTGTGCACTGTTAGGCACATGTGCTAAAGAAGGCGGTGAGTCTTGTACTCACGCCTGCCACTTCCTCGGAACACAGCACCACGCGGCCAAAACTTATTCCCGGGTGCAGTAAATAGTCCCAGGGGAGTTGGGGAGTAGGCGCGCACCTCCTGCCAGATCACGGCAGCCGTAGTGGCACGCCTGCGAGTGAGAGGCTGTGCACTATGAGGCACATGTGCTAAAGAAGGCGGTGAGCCTTGTACTCACGCCTGCCACTTCCACGAAACGCATGACAACGCCACCAAAATGAAATCCCAGCTGCACTGCACCCAGGGAAACCTCGGCAATAGACGCGAAACTCCGGGAAAGCACGGGCGACGGAGTGGCATGCGTGAGAGAGAGAGAGGCTGTGCAAGGTGTAAGGGCTGAGCCTTGTAGTCACGCCTGCCACTTCCACGAAACACATCACCACGCAGCCAAAACGGATTCCCGGGTGCAGTAGATAGTCCCAGGGGAGTTGGGGAGTAGGCGCCCACCTCCTGCCAAATCACGGCAGCCGTAGTGGCACGCCTGCGAGTGAGAGGCTCTGCACTATGAGGCACATGTGCTAAAGAAGGCGGTCAGTCTTGTACTCACCCCTGCCACTTCCACAAAACGCATCAGCACGCGGCCAAAATGAAATCCCAGGTGCAATAGACCCAGGGAAACCTCGGCAATAGACGCGCAACTCCGGGAAAGCACGGGCGACGGAGTGGCATGCGTGAGAGTGAGAGACTGTCCAAGGTGTAAGGGCTAAGCCTTGTAGTCACGCCTGCCACTTCCACGAAACACATCACCACGCGGCCAAAAAGGATTCCCGGGTGTAGTAGATAGTCCCAGGGGAGTTGGAGAGTAGTCGAGCACCTCCTGCCAAATCACGGCAGCAATAGTGGCACGCCTGCGAGTGAGAGGCTGTGCACTGTGAGGCACATGTGCTAAAGAAGGCGGTGAGCCTTGTAGTCACGCCTGCCACTTCCACGAAACACATCACCACGCGGCCAAAACTTATTCCCGGGTGCAGTAGATAGTCCCAGGGGAGTTGGGGAATAGGCGCGCACCTCCTACCAAATCACGGCAACCGTAGTGGCACGCCTGCGAGTGAGAGGCTGTCCACTGTGAGGCACATGTGCTAAAGAAGGCGGTGAGTCTTGTAGTCACGCCTGCCACTTCCACGAAACACATCACCACGCGGCCAAAACTTATTCCCGGGTGCAGTAGATAGTCCCAGGGGAGTTGGCAAGTAATCGCGCACCTCCTGCCAAATCACGGCAGCCGTAGTGGCACGCCTGCGAGTGAGAGGCTGTGCACTGTGAGGCACATGTGCTAAAGAAGGCGGTGAGTCTTGTAGTCACGCCTGCCACTTCCACGAAACACATCACCACGCGGCCAAACCTTATTCCCGCGTGCAGTAGATAGTCCCAGGGGAGTTGGGGAGTAGGCGCGCACCTCCTGCCAGATCACGGCAGCCGTAGTGGCACGCCTGCGAGTGAGAGGCTGTGCACTATGAGGCACATGTGCTAAAGAAGGCGGTGAGCCTTGTACTCACGCCTGCCCCTTCCACGAAACGCATGACAACGCCACCAAAATGAAATCCCAGGTGCACTAGACCCAGGGAAACCTCGGCAATAGACGCGCAACTCCGAGAAAGCACGGGCGACGGAGTGGCATGCGTGAGAGTTAGAGGCTGTGCAAGGTGTAAGGGCTAAGCCTTGTACTCACGCCTGCCACTTCCACGAAACACATCACCACGCGACCAAAACTTATTCCCGGGTGAAGTAGATAGTCCCAGGGGAGTTGGGGAGTAGGCGCGCACCTCCTGCCAAATCACGGCAACCGTAGTGGCACGCCTGCGAGTGAGAGGCTGTGCACTATGAGGCACATGTGCTAAAGAAGGCGGTGAGTCTTGTTGTCACGCCTACCACTTCCACGAAACACATCACCACGCGGCCAAAACTTATTCCCGGGTGCAGTAGATAGTCCCAGGGGAGTTGGCAAGGAATCGCGCACCCCCTGCCAAATCACGCCAGCCGTAGTGGCACGCCTGCGAGTGAGAGGCTGTGCACTGTGAGGCACATGTGCTAAAGAAGGCGGTGAGTCTTGTAGTCACGCCTGCCACTTCCACGAAACACATCACCACGCGGCCAAACCTTATTCCCGCGTGCAGTAGATAGTCCCAGGGGAGTTGGGGAGTAGGCGCGCACCTCCTGCCAGATCACGGCAGCCGTAGTGGCACGCCTGCGAGTGAGAGGCTGTGCACTATGAGGCACATGTGCTAAAGAAGGCGGTGAGCCTTGTACTCACGCCTGCCACTTCCACGAAACGCATGACAACGCCACCAAAATGAAATCCCAGGTGCACTAGACCCAGGGAAACCTCGGCAATAGACGCGCAACTCCGGGAAAGCACGGGCGACGGAGTGGCATGCGTGAGAGTTAGAGGCTGTGCAAGGTGTAAGGGCTAAGCCTTGTACTCACGCCTGCCACTTCCACGAAACACATCACCACGCGGCCAAAACGGATTCCCGGGTGCAGTAGATAGTCCCAGGGGAGTTGGAGAGTAGTCGGGAACCTCCTGCCAAGTCACGGCAGCCGTAGTGGCACGCCTGCGAGTGAGAGGCTGTGCACTGTTAGGCACATGTGCTAAAGAAGGCGGTGAGTCTTGTACTCACGCCTGCCACTTCCTCGGAACACAGCACCACGCGGCCAAAACTTATTCTCGGGTGCAGTAAATAGTCCCAGGGGAGTTGGGGAGTAGGCGCGCACCTCCTGCCAGATCACGGCAGCCGTAGTGGCACGCCTGCGAGTGAGAGGCTGTGCACTATGAGGCACATGTGCTAAAGAAGGCGGTGAGCCTTGTACTCACGCCTGCCACTTCCACGAAACGCATGACAACGCCACCAAAATGAAATCCCAGCTGCACTGCACCCAGGGAAACCTCGGCAATAGACGCGAAACTCCGGGAAAGCACGGGCGACGGAGTGGCATGCGTGAGAGTGAGAGGCTGTGCAAGGTGTAAGGGCTGAGCCTTGTAGTCACGCCTGCCACTTCCACGAAACACATCACCACGCAGCCAAAACGGATTCCCGGGTGCAGTAGATAGTCCCAGGGGAGTTGGGGAGTAGGCGCCCACCTCCTGCCAAATCACGGCAGCCGTAGTGGCACGCCTGCGAGTGAGAGGCTGTGCACTATGAGGCACATGTGCTAAAGAAGGCGGTCAGTCTTGTACTCACCCCTGCCACTTCCACAAAACGCATCAGCACGCGGCCAAAATGAAATCCCAGGTGCAATAGACCCAGGGAAACCTCGGCAATAGACGCGCAACTCCGGGAAAGCACGGGCGACGGAGTGGCATGCGTGAGAGTGAGAGACTGTCCAAGGTGTAAGGGCTGAGTCTTGTAGTCACGCCTGCCACTTCCACGAAACACATCACCACGCGGCCAAAAAGGATTCCCGGGTGTAGTAGATAGTCCCAGGGGAGTTGGAGAGTAGTCGAGCACCTCCTGCCAAATCACGGCAGCCATAGTGGCACGCCTGCGAGTGAGAGGCTGTGCACTGTGAGGCACATGTGCTAAAGAAGGCGGTGAGCCTTGTAGTCACGCCTGCCACTTCCACGAAACACATCACCACGCGGCCAAAACTTATTCCCGGGTGCAGTAGATAGTCCCAGGGGAGTTGGGGAATAGGCGCGCACCTCCTACCAAATCACGGCAACCGTAGTGGCACGCCTGCGAGTGAGAGGCTGTCCACTGTGAGGCACATGTGCTAAAGAAGGCGGTGAGTCTTGTAGTCACGCCTGCCACTTCCACGAAACACATCACCACGCGGCCAAAACTTATTCCCGGGTGCAGTAGATAGTCCCAGGGGAGTTGGCAAGTAATCGCGCACCTCCTGCCAAATCACGGCAGCCGTAGTGGCACGCCTGCGAGTGAGAGGCTGTGCACTGTGAGGCACATGTGCTAAAGAAGGCGGTGAGTCTTGTAGTCACGCCTGCCTCTTCCACGAAACACATCACCACGCGGCCAAACCTTATTCCCGCGTGCAGTAGATAATCTTAGGGGAGTTGGGGAGTAGGCGCGCACCTCCTGCCAGATCACGGCAGCCGTAGTGGCACGCCTGCGAGTGAGAGGCTGTGCACTATGAGGCACATGTGCTAAAGAAGGCGGTGAGCCTTGTACTCACGCCTGCCCCTTCCACGAAACGCATGACAACGCCACCAAAATGAAATCCCAGGTGCACTAGACCCAGGGAAACCTCGGCAATACACGCGCAACTCCGAGAAAGCACGGGCGACGGAGTGGCATGCGTGAGAGTTAGAGGCTGTGCAAGGTGTAAGGGCTAAGCCTTGTACTCACGCCTGCCACTTCCACAAAACACATCACCACGCGACCAAAACTTATTCCCGGGTGAAGTAGATAGTCCCAGGGGAGTTGGGGAGTAGGCGCGCACCTCCTGCCAAATCACGGCAACCGTAGTGGCACGCCTGCGAGTGAGAGGCTGTGCACTATGAGGCACATGTGCTAAAGAAGGCGGTGAGTCTTGTAGTCACGCCTGCCACTTCCACGAAACACATCACCACGCGGCCAAAACTTATTCCCGGGTGCAGTAGGTAGTCCCAGGGGAGTTGGCAAGGAATCGCGCACCTCCTGCCAAATCACGCCAGCCGTAGTGGCACGCCTGCGAGTGAGAGGCTGTGCACTGTGAGGCACATGTGCTAAAGAAGGCGGTGAGTCTTGTAGTCACGCCTGCCACTTCCACGAAACACATCACCACGCGGCCAAACCTTATTCCCGCGTGCAGTAGATAGTCCCAGGGGAGTTGGGGAGTAGGCGCGCACCTCCTGCCAGATCACGGCAGCCGTAGTGGCACGCCTGCGAGTGAGAGGCTGTGCACTATGAGGCACATGTGCTAAAGAAGGCGGTGAGCCTTGTACTCACGCCTGCCACTTCCACGAAACGCATGACAACGCCACCAAAATGAAATCCCAGGTGCACTAGACCCAGGGAAACCTCGGCAATAGACGCGCAACTCCGGGAAAGCACGGGCGACGGAGTGGCATGCGTGAGAGTTAGAGGCTGTGCAAGGTGTAAGGGCTAAGCCTTGTACTCACGCCTGCCACTTCCACGAAACACATCACCACGCGGCCAAAACGGATTCCCGGGTGCAGTAGATAGTCCCAGGGGAGTTGGAGAGTAGTCGGGAACCTCCTGCCAAGTCACGGCAGCCGTAGTGGCACGCCTGCGAGTGAGAGGCTGTGCACTGTTAGGCACATGTGCTAAAGAAGGCGGTGAGTCTTGTACTCACGCCTGCCACTTCCTCGGAACACAGCACCACGCGGCCAAAACTTATTCCCGGGTGCAGTAAATAGTCCCAGGGGAGTTGGGGAGTAGGCGCGCACCTCCTGCCAGATCACGGCAGCCGTAGTGGCACGCCTGCGAGTGAGAGGCTGTGCACTATGAGGCACATGTGCTAAAGAAGGCGGTGAGGCTTGTACTCACGCCTGCCACTTCCACGAAACGCATGACAACGCCACCAAAATGAAATCCCAGCTGCACTGCACCCAGGGAAACCTCGGCAACAGACGCGACACTCCGGGAAAGCACGGGCGACGGAGTGGCATGCGTGAGAGTGAGAGGCTGTGCAAGGTGTAAGGGCTGAGCCTTGTAGTCACGCCTGCCACTTCCACGAAACACATCACCACGCAGCCAAAACGGATTCCCGGGTGCAGTAGATAGTCCCAGGGGAGTTGGGGAGTAGGCGCCCACCTCCTGCCAAATAACGGCAGCCGTAGTGGCACGCCTGCGAGTGAGAGGCTGTGCACTATGAGGCACATGTGCTAAAGAAGGCGGTCAGTCTTGTACTCACCCCTGCCACTTCCACAAAACGCATCAGCACGCGGCCGAAATGAAATCCCAGGTGCAATAGACCCAGGGAAACCTCGGCAATAGACGCGCAACTCCGGGAAAGCAGGGGCGACGGAGTGGCATGCATGAGAGTGAGAGACTGTCCAAGGTGTAAGGGCTAAGCCTTGTAGTCACGCCTGCCACTTCCACGAAACACATCACCACGCGGCCAAAAAGGATTCCCGGGTGTAGTAGATAGTCCCAGGGGAGTTGGAGAGTAGTCGAGCACCTCCTGCCAAATCACGGCAGCCATAGTGGCACGCCTGCGAGTGAGAGGCTGTGCACTGTGAGGCACATGTGCTAAAGAAGGCGGTGAGCCTTGTAGTCACGCCTGCCACTTCCACGAAACACATCACCACGCGGCCAAAACTTATTCCCGGGTGCAGTAGATAGTCCCAGGGGAGTTGGGGAATAGGCGCGCACCTCCTACCAAATCACGGCAACCGTAGTGGCACGCCTGCGAGTGAGAGGCTGTCCACTGTGAGGCACATGTGCTAAAGAAGGCGGTGAGTCTTGTAGTCACGCCTGCCACTTCCACGAAACACATCACCACGCGGCCAAAACTTATTCCCGGGTGCAGTAGATAGTCCCAGGGGAGTTGGCAAGTAATCGCGCACCTCCTGCCAAATCACGGCAGCCGTAGTGGCACGCCTGCGAGTGAGAGGCTGTGCACTGTGAGGCACATGTGCTAAAGAAGGCGGTGAGTCTTGTAGTCACGCCTGCCACTTCCACGAAACACATCACCACGCGGCCAAACCTTATTCCCGCGTGCAGTAGATAGTCCCAGGGGAGTTGGGGAGTAGGCGCGCACCTCCTGCCAGATCACGGCAGCCGTAGTGGCACGCCTGCGAGTGAGAGGCTGTGCACTATGAGGCACATGTGCTAATGAAGGCGGTGAGCCTTGTACTCACGCCTGCCCCTTCCACGAAACGCATGACAACGCCACCAAAATGAAATCCCAGGTGCACTAGACCCAGGGAAACCTCGGCAATAGACGCGCAACTCCGAGAAAGCACGGGCGACGGAGTGGCATGCGTGAGAGTTAGAGGCTGTGCAAGGTGTAAGGGCTAAGCCTTGTACTCACGCCTGCCACTTCCACGAAACACATCACCACGCGACCAAAACTTATTCCCGGGTGAAGTAGATAGTCCCAGGGGAGTTGGGGAGTAGGCGCGCACCTCCTGCCAAATCACGGCAACCGTAGTGGCACGCCTGCGAGTGAGAGGCTGTGCACTATGAGGCACATGTGCTAAAGAAGGCGGTGAGTCTTGTAGTCACGCCTGCCACTTCCACGAAACACATCACCACGCGGCCAAAACTTATTCCCGGGTGCAGTAGATAGTCCCAGGGGAGTTGGCAAGGAATCGCGCACCTCCTGCCAAATCACGCCAGCCGTAGTGGCACGCCTGCGAGTGAGAGGCTGTGCACTGTGAGGCACATGTGCTAAAGAAGGCGGTGAGTCTTGTAGTCACGCCTGCCACTTCCACGAAACACATCACCACGCGGCCAAACCTTATTCCCGCGTGCAGTAGATAGTCCCAGGGTAGTTGGGGAGTAGGCGCGCACCTCCTGCCAGATCACGGCAGCCGTAGTGGCACGCCTGCGAGTGAGAGGCTGTGCACTATGAGGCACATGTGCTAAAGAAGGCGGTGAGCCTTGTACTCACGCCTGCCACTTCCACGAAACGCATGACAACGCCACCAAAATGAAATCCCAGCTGCACTGCACCCAGGGAAACCTCGGCAACAGACGCGAAACTCCGGGAAAGCACGGGCGACGGAGTGGCATGCGTGAGAGTGAGAGGCTGTGCAAGGTGTAAGGGCTGAGCCTTGTAGTCACGCCTGCCACTTCCACGAAACACATCACCACGCAGCCAAAACGGATTCCCGGGTGCAGTAGATAGTCCCAGGGGAGTTGGGGAGTAGGCGCCCACCTCCTGCCAAATCACGGCAGCCGTAGTGGCACGCCTGCGAGTGAGAGGCTGTGCACTATGAGGCACATGTGCTAAAGAAGGCGGTCAGTCTTGTACTCACCCCTGCCACTTCCACAAAACGCATCAGCACGCGGCCAAAATGAAATCCCAGGTGCAATAGACCCAGGGAAACCTCGGCAATAGACGCGCAACTCCGGGAAAGCAGGGGCGACGGAGTGGCATGCATGAGAGTGAGAGACTGTCCAAGGTGTAAGGGCTAAGCCTTGTAGTCACGCCTGCCACTTCCACGAAACACATCACCACGCGGCCAAAAAGGATTCCCGGGTGTAGTAGATAGTCCCAGGGGAGTTGGAGAGTAGTCGAGCACCTCCTGCCAAATCACGGCAGCCATAGTGGCACGCCTGCGAGTGAGAGGCTGTGCACTGTGAGGCACATGTGCTAAAGAAGGCGGTGAGCCTTGTAGTCACGCCTGCCACTTCCACGAAACACATCACCACGCGGCCAAAACTTATTCCCGGGTGCAGTAGATAGTCCCAGGGGAGTTGGGGAATAGGCGCGCACCTCCTACCAAATCACGGCAACCGTAGTGGCACGCCTGCGAGTGAGAGGCTGTCCACTGTGAGGCACATGTGCTAAAGAAGGCGGTGAGTCTTGTAGTCACGCCTGCCACTTCCACGAAACACATCACCACGCGGCCAAAACTTATTCCCGGGTGCAGTAGATAGTCCCAGGGGAGTTGGGGAATAGGCGCGCACCTCCTGCCAAATCACGGCAGCCGTAGTGGCACGCCTGCGAGTGAGAGGCTGTGCACTGTGAGGCACATGTGCTAAAGAAGGCGGTGAGTCTTGTAGTCACGCCTGCCACTTCCACGAAACACATCACCACGCGGCCAAACCTTATTCCCGCGTGCAGTAGATAGTCCCAGGGGAGTTGGGGAGTAGGCGCGCACCTCCTGCCAGATCACGGCAGCCGTAGTGGCACGCCTGCGAGTGAGAGGCTGTGCACTATGAGGCACATGTGCTAAAGAAGGCGGTGAGCCTTGTACTCACGCCTGCCCCTTCCACGAAACGCATGACAACGCCACCAAAATGAAATCCCAGGTGCACTAGACCCAGGGAAACCTCGGCAATAGACGCGCAACTCCGAGAAAGCACGGGCGACGGAGTGGCATGCGTGAGAGTTAGAGGCTGTGCAAGGTGTAAGGGCTAAGCCTTGTACTCACGCCTGCCACTTCCACGAAACACATCACCACGCGACCAAAACTTATTCCCGGGTGAAGTAGATAGTCCCAGGGGAGTTGGGGAGTAGGCGCGCACCTCCTCCCAAATCACGGCAACCGTAGTGGCACGCCTGCGAGTGAGAGGCTGTGCACTATGAGGCACATGTGCTAAAGAAGGCGGTGAGTCTTGTAGTCACGCCTGCCACTTCCACGAAACACATCACCACGCGGCCAAAACTTATTCCCGGGTGCAGTAGATAGTCCCAGGGGAGTTGGCAAGGAATCGCGCACCTCCTGCCAAATCACGCCAGCCGTAGTGGCACGCCTGCGAGTGAGAGGCTGTGCACTGTGAGGCACATGTGCTAAAGAAGGCGGTGAGTCTTGTAGTCACGCCTGCCACTTCCACGAAACACATCACCACGCCGCCAAACCTTATTCCCGCGTGCAGTAGATAGTCCCAGGGGAGTTGGGGAGTAGGCGCGCACCTCCTGCCAGATCACGGCAGCCGTAGTGGCACGCCTGCGAGTGAGAGGCTGTGCACTATGAGGCACATGTGCTAAAGAAGGCGGTGAGCCTTGTACTCACGCCTGCCACTTCCACGAAACGCATGACAACGCCACCAAAATGAAATCCCAGGTGCACTAGACCCAGGGAAACCTCGGCAATAGACGCGCAACTCCGGGAAAGCACGGGCGACGGAGTGGCATGCGTGAGAGTTAGAGGCTGTGCAAGGTGTAAGGGCTAAGCCTTGTACTCACGCCTGCCACTTCCACGAAACACATCACCACGCGGCCAAAACGGATTCCCGGGTGCAGTAGATAGTCCCAGGGGAGTTGGAGAGTAGTCGGGAACCTCCTGCCAAGTCACGGCAGCCGTAGTGGCACGCCTGCGAGTGAGAGGCTGTGCACTGTTAGGCACATGTGCTAAAGAAGGCGGTGAGTCTTGTACTCACGCCTGCCACTTCCTCGGAACACAGCACCACGCGGCCAAAACTTATTCCCGGGTGCAGTAAATAGTCCCAGGGGAGTTGGGGAGTAGGCGCGCACCTCCTGCCAGATCACGGCAGCCGTAGTGGCACGCCTGCGAGTGAGAGGCTGTGCACTATGAGGCACATGTGCTAAAGAAGGCGGTGAGCCTTGTACTCACGCCTGCCACTTCCACGAAACGCATGACAACGCCACCAAAATGAAATCCCAGCTGCACTGCACCCAGGGAAACCTCGGCAATAGACGCGAAACTCCGGGAAAGCACGGGCGACGGAGTGGCATGCGTGAGAGTGAGAGGCTGTGCAAGGTGTAAGGGCTGAGCCTTGTAGTCACGCCTGCCACTTCCACGAAACACATCACCACGCAGCCAAAACGGATTCCCGGGTGCAGTAGATAGTCCCAGGGGAGTTGGGGAGTAGGCGCCCACCTCCTGCCAAATCACGGCAGCCGTAGTGGCACGCCTGCGAGTGAGAGGCTCTGCACTATGAGGCACATGTGCTAAAGAAGGCGGTCAGTCTTGTACTCACCCCTGCCACTTCCACAAAACGCATCAGCACGCGGCCAAAATGAAATCCCAGGTGCAATAGAGCCAGGGAAACCTCGGCAATAGACGCGCAACTCCGGGAAAGCACGGGCGACGGAGTGGCATGCGTGAGAGTGAGAGACTGTCCAAGGTGTAAGGGCTAAGCCTTGTAGTCACGCCTGCCACTTCCACGAAACACATCACCACGCGGCCAAAAAGGATTCCCGGGTGTAGTAGATAGTCCCAGGGGAGTTGGAGAGTAGTCGAGCACCTCCTGCCAAATCACGGCAGCCATAGTGGCACGCCTGCGAGTGAGAGGCTGTGCACTGTGAGGCACATGTGCTAAAGAAGGCGGTGAGCCTTGTAGTCACGCCTGCCACTTCCACGAAACACATCACCACGCGGCCAAAACTTATTCCCGGGTGCAGTAGATAGTCCCAGGGGAGTTGGGGAATAGGCGCGCACCTCCTACCAAATCACGGCAACCGTAGTGGCACGCCTGCGAGTGAGAGGCTGTCCACTGTGAGGCACATGTGCTAAAGAAGGCGGTGAGTCTTGTAGTCACGCCTGCCACTTCCACGAAACACATCACCACGCGGCCAAAACTTATTCCCGGGTGCAGTAGATAGTCCCAGGGGAGTTGGCAAGTAATCGCGCACCTCCTGCCAAATCACGGCAGCCGTAGTGGCACGCCTGCGAGTGAGAGGCTGTGCACTGTGAGGCACATGTGCTAAAGAAGGCGGTGAGTCTTGTAGTCACGCCTGCCACTTCCACGAAACACATCACCACGCGGCCAAACCTTATTCCCGCGTGCAGTAGATAGTCCCAGGGGAGTTGGGGAGTAGGCGCGCACCTCCTGCCAGATCACGGCAGCCGTAGTGGCACGCCTGCGAGTGAGAGGCTGTGCACTATGAGGCACATGTGCTAAAGAAGGCGGTGAGCCTTGTACTCACGCCTGCCCCTTCCACGAAACGCATGACAACGCCACCAAAATGAAATCCCAGGTGCACTAGACCCAGGGAAACCTCGGCAATAGACGCGCAACTCCGAGAAAGCACGGGCGACGGAGTGGCATGCGTGAGAGTTAGAGGCTGTGCAAGGTGTAAGGGCTAAGCCTTGTACTCACGCCTGCCACTTCCACGAAACACATCACCACGCGACCAAAACTTATTCCCGGGTGAAGTAGATAGTCCCAGGGGAGTTGGGGAGTAGGCGCGCACCTCCTGCCAAATCACGGCAACCGTAGTGGCACGCCTGCGAGTGAGAGGCTGTGCACTATGAGGCACATGTGCTAAAGAAGGCGGTGAGTCTTGTAGTCACGCCTGCCACTTCCACGAAACACATCACCACGCGGCCAAAACTTATTCCCGGGTGCAGTAGATAGTCCCAGGGGAGTTGGCAAGGAATCGCGCACCTCCTGCCAAATCACGCCAGCCGTAGTGGCACGCCTGCGAGTGAGAGGCTGTGCACTGTGAGGCACATGTGCTAAAGAAGGCGGTGAGTCTTGTAGTCACGCCTGCCACTTCCACGAAACACATCACCACGCGGCCAAACCTTATTCCCGCGTGCAGTAGATAGTCCCAGGGGAGTTGGGGAGTAGGCGCGCACCTCCTGCCAGATCACGGCAGCCGTAGTGGCACGCCTGCGAGTGAGAGGCTGTGCACTATGAGGCACATGTGCTAAAGAAGGCGGTGAGCCTTGTACTCACGCCTGCCACTTCCACGAAACGCATGACAACGCCACCAAAATGAAATCCCAGGTGCACTAGACCCAGGGAAACCTCGGCAATAGACGCGCAACTCCGGGAAAGCACGGGCGACGGAGTGGCATGCGTGAGAGTTAGAGGCTGTGCAAGGTGTAAGGGCTAAGCCTTGTACTCACGCCTGCCACTTCCACGAAACACATCACCACGCGGCCAAAACGGATTCCCGGGTGCAGTAGATAGTCCCAGGGGAGTTGGAGAGTAGTCGGGAACCTCCTGCCAAGTCACGGCAGCCGTAGTGGCACGCCTGCGAGTGAGAGGCTTTGCACTGTTAGGCACATGTGCTAAAGAAGGCGGTGAGTCTTGTACTCACGCCTGCCACTTCCTCGGAACACAGCACCACGCGGCCAAAACTTATTCCCGGGTGCAGTAAATAGTCCCAGGGGAGTTGGGGAGTAGGCGCGCACCTCCTGCCAGATCACGGCAGCCGTAGTGGCACGCCTGCGAGTGAGAGGCTGTGCACTATGAGGCACATGTGCTAAAGAAGGCGGTGAGCCTTGTACTCACGCCTGCCACTTCCACGAAACGCATGACAACGCCACCAAAATGAAATCCCAGCTGCACTGCACCCAGGGAAACCTCGGCAATAGACGCGAAACTCCGGGAAAGCACGGGCGACGGAGTGGCATGCGTGAGAGAGAGAGAGGCTGTGCAAGGTGTAAGGGCTGAGCCTTGTAGTCACGCCTGCCACTTCCACGAAACACATCACCACGCAGCCAAAACGGATTCCCGGGTGCAGTAGATGGTCCCAGGGGAGTTGGGGAGTAGGCGCCCACCTCCTGCCAAATCACGGCAGCCGTAGTGGCACGCCTGCGAGTGAGAGGCTCTGCACTATGAGGCACATGTGCTAAAGAAGGCGGTCAGTCTTGTACTCACCCCTGCCACTTCCACAAAACGCATCAGCACGCGGCCAAAATGAAATCCCAGGTGCAATAGACCCAGGGAAACCTCGGCAATAGACGCGCAACTCCGGGAAAGCACGGGCGACGGAGTGGCATGCGTGAGAGTGAGAGACTGTCCAAGGTGTAAGGGCTAAGCCTTGTAGTCACGCCTGCCACTTCCACGAAACACATCACCACGCGGCCAAAAAGGATTCCCGGGTGTAGTAGATAGTCCCAGGGGAGTTGGAGAGTAGTCGAGCACCTCCTGCCAAATCACGGCAGCCATAGTGGCACGCCTGCGAGTGAGAGGCTGTGCACTGTGAGGCACATGTGCTAAAGAAGGCGGTGAGCCTTGTAGTCACGCCTGCCACTTCCACGAAACACATCACCACGCGGCCAAAACTTATTCCCGGGTGCAGTAGATAGTCCCAGGGGAGTTGGGGAATAGGCGCGCACCTCCTACCAAATCACGGCAACCGTAGTGGCACGCCTGCGAGTGAGAGGCTGTCCACTGTGAGGCACATGTGCTAAAGAAGGCGGTGAGTCTTGTAGTCACGCCTGCCACTTCCACGAAACACATCACCACGCGGCCAAAACTTATTCCCGGGTGCAGTAGATAGTCCCAGGGGAGTTGGCAAGTAATCGCGCACCTCCTGCCAAATCACGGCAGCCGTAGTGGCACGCCTGCGAGTGAGAGGCTGTGCACTGTGAGGCACATGTGCTAAAGAAGGCGGTGAGTCTTGTAGTCACGCCTGCCACTTCCACGAAACACATCACCACGCGGCCAAACCTTATTCCCGCGTGCAGTAGATAGTCCCAGGGGAGTTGGGGAGTAGGCGCGCACCTCCTGCCAGATCACGGCAGCCGTAGTGGCACGCCTGCGAGTGAGAGGCTGTGCACTATGAGGCACATGTGCTAAAGAAGGCGGTGAGCCTTGTACTCACGCCTGCCCCTTCCACGAAACGCATGACAACGCCACCAAAATGAAATCCCAGGTGCACTAGACCCAGGGAAACCTCGGCAATAGACGCGCAACTCCGAGAAAGCACGGGCGACGGAGTGGCATGCGTGAGAGTTAGAGGCTGTGCAAGGTGTAAGGGCTAAGCCTTGTACTCACGCCTGCCACTTCCACGAAACACATCACCACGCGACCAAAACTTATTCCCGGGTGAAGTAGATAGTCCCAGGGGAGTTGGGGAGTAGGCGCGCACCTCCTGCCAAATCACGGCAACCGTAGTGGCACGCCTGCGAGTGAGAGGCTGTGCACTATGAGGCACATGTGCTAAAGAAGGCGGTGAGTCTTGTAGTCACGCCTGCCACTTCCACGAAACACATCACCACGCGGCCAAAACTTATTCCCGGGTGCAGTAGATAGTCCCAGGGGAGTTGGCAAGGAATCGCGCACCTCCTGCCAAATCACGGCAGCCGTAGTGGCACGCCTGCGAGTGAGAGGCTGTGCACTGTGAGGCACATGTGCTAAAGAAGGCGGTGAGTCTTGTAGTCACGCCTGCCACTTCCACGAAACACATCACCACGCGGCCAAACCTTATTCCCGCGTGCAGTAGATAGTCCCAGGGGAGTTGGGGAGTAGGCGCGCACCTCCTGCCAGATCACGGCAGCCGTAGTGGCACGCCTGCGAGTGAGAGGCTGTGCACTATGAGGCACATGTGCTAAAGAAGGCGGTCAGCCTTGTACTCACGCCTGCCACTTCCACGAAACGCATGACAACGCCACCAAAATGAAATACCAGGTGCACTAGACCCAGGGAAACCTCGGCAATAGACGCGCAACTCCGGGAAAGCACGGGCGACGGAGTGGCATGCGTGAGAGTTAGAGGCTGTGCAAGGTGTAAGGGCTAAGCCTTGTACTCACGCCTGCCACTTCCACGAAACACATCACCACGCGGCCAAAACGGATTCCCGGGTGCAGTAGATAGTCCCAGGGGAGTTGGAGAGTAGTCGGGAACCTCCTGCCAAGTCACGGCAGCCGTAGTGGCACGCCTGCGAGTGAGAGGCTGTGCACTGTTAGGCACATGTGCTAAAGAAGGCGGTGAGTCTTGTACTCACGCCTGCCACTTCCTCGGAACACAGCACCACGCGGCCAAAACTTATTCCCGGGTGCAGTAAATAGTCCCAGGGGAGTTGGGGAGTAGGCGCGCACCTCCTGCCAGATCACGGCAGCCGTAGTGGCACGCCTGCGAGTGAGAGGCTGTGCACTATGAGGCACATGTGCTAAAGAAGGCGGTGAGCCTTGTACTCACGCCTGCCACTTCCACGAAACGCATGACAACGCCACCAAAATGAAATACCAGCTGCACTGCACCCAGGGAAACCTCGGCAATAGACGCGAAACTCCGGGAAAGCACGGGCGACGGAGTGGCATGCGTGAGAGAGAGAGAGGCTGTGCAAGGTGTAAGGGCTGAGCCTTGTAGTCACGCCTGCCACTTCCACGAAACACATCACCACGCAGCCAAAACGGATTCCCGGGTGCAGTAGATAGTCCCATGGGAGTTGGGGAGTAGGCGCCCACCTCCTGCCAAATCACGGCAGCCGTAGTGGCACGCCTGCGAGTGAGAGGCTGTGCACTATGAGGCACATGTGCTAAGGAAGGCGGTCAGTCTTGTACTCACCCCTGCCACTTCCACAAAACGCATCAGCACGCGGCCAAAATGAAATCCCAGGTGCAATAGACCCAGGGAAACCTCGGCAATAGACGCGCAACTCCGGGAAAGCACGGGCGACGGAGTGGCATGCGTGAGAGTGAGAGACTGTCCAAGGTGTAAGGGCTAAGCCTTGTAGTCACGCCTGCCACTTCCACGAAACACATCACCACGCGGCCAAAAAGGATTCCCGGGTGTAGTAGATAGTCCCAGGGGAGTTGGAGAGTAGTCGAGCACCTCCTGCCAAATCACGGCAGCCATAGTGGCACGCCTGCGAGTGAGAGGCTGTGCACTGTGAGGCACATGTGCTAAAGAAGGCGGTGAGCCTTGTAGTCACGCCTGCCACTTCCACGAAACACATCACCACGCGGCCAAAACTTATTCCCGGGTGCAGTAGATAGTCCCAGGGGAGTTGGGGAATAGGCGCGCACCTCCTACCAAATCACGGCAACCGTAGTGGCACGCCTGCGAGTGAGAGGCTGTCCACTGTGAGGCACATGTGCTAAAGAAGGCGGTGAGTCTTGTAGTCACGCCTGCCACTTCCACGAAACACATCACCACGCGGCCAAAACTTATTCCCGGGTGCAGTAGATAGTCCCAGGGGAGTTGGCAAGTAATCGCGCACCTCCTGCCAAATCACGGCAGCCGTAGTGGCACGCCTGCGAGTGAGAGGCTGTGCACTGTGAGGCACATGTGCTAAAGAAGGCGGTGAGTCTTGTAGTCACGCCTGCCACTTCCACGAAACACATCACCACGCGGCCAAACCTTATTCCCGCGTGCAGTAGATAGTCCCAGGGGAGTTGGGGAGTAGGCGCGCACCTCCTGCCAGATCACGGCAGCCGTAGTGGCACGCCTGCGAGTGAGAGGCTGTGCACTATGAGGCACATGTGCTAAAGAAGGCGGTGAGCCTTGTACTCACGCCTGCCCCTTCCACGAAACGCATGACAACGCCACCAAAATGAAATCCCAGGTGCACTAGACCCAGGGAAACCTCGGCAATAGACGCGCAACTCCGAGAAAGCACGGGCGACGGAGTGGCATGCGTGAGAGTTAGAGGCTGTGCAAGGTGTAAGGGCTAAGCCTTGTACTCACGCCTGCCACTTCCACGAAACACATCACCACGCGACCAAAACTTATTCCCGGGTGAAGTAGATAGTCCCAGGGGAGTTGGGGAGTAGGCGCGCACCTCCTGCCAAATCACGGCAACCGTAGTGGCACGCCTGCGAGTGAGAGGCTGTGCACTATGAGGCACATGTGCTAAAGAAGGCGGTGAGTCTTGTAGTCACGCCTGCCACTTCCACGAAACACATCACCACGCGGCCAAAACTTATTCCCGGGTGCAGTAGATAGTCCCAGGGGAGTTGGCAAGGAATCGCGCACCTCCTGCCAAATCACGCCAGCCGTAGTGGCACGCCTGCGAGTGAGAGGCTGTGCACTGTGAGGCACATGTGCTAAAGAAGGCGGTGAGTCTTGTAGTCACGCCTGCCACTTCCACGAAACACATCACCACGCGGCCAAACCTTATTCCCGCGTGCAGTAGATAGTCCCAGGGGAGTTGGGGAGTAGGCGCGCACCTCCTGCCAGATCACGGCAGCCGTAGTGGCACGCCTGCGAGTGAGAGGCTGTGCACTATGAGGCACATGTGCTAAAGAAGGCGGTGAGCCTTGTACTCACGCCTGCCACTTCCACGAAACGCATGACAACGCCACCAAAATGAAATCCCAGGTGCACTAGACCCAGGGAAACCTCGGCAATAGATGCGCAACTCCGGGAAAGCACGGGCGACGGAGTGGCATGCGTGAGAGTTAGAGGCTGTGCAAGGTGTAAGGGCTAAGCCTTGTACTCACGCCTGCCACTTCCACGAAACACATCACCACGCGGCCAAAACGGATTCCCGGGTGCAGTAGATAGTCCCAGGGGAGTTGGAGAGTAGTCGGGAACCTCCTGCCAAGTCACGGCAGCCGTAGTGGCACGCCTGCGAGTGAGAGGCTGTGCACTGTTAGGCACATGTGCTAAAGAAGGCGGTGAGTCTTGTACTCACGCCTGCCACTTCCTCGGAACACAGCACCACGCGGCCAAAACTTATTCTTGGGTGCAGTAAATAGTCCCAGGGGAGTTGGGGAGTAGGCGCGCACCTCCTGCCAGATCACGGCAGCCGTAGTGGCACGCCTGCGAGTGAGAGGCTGTGCACTATGAGGCACATGTGCTAAAGAAGGCGGTGAGCCTTGTACTCACGCCTGCCACTTCCACGAAACGCATGACAACGCCACCAAAATGAAATCCCAGCTGCACTGCACCCAGGGAAACCTCGGCAATAGACGCGAAACTCCGGGAAAGCACGGGCGACGGAGTGGCATGCGTGAGAGAGAGAGAGGCTGTGCAAGGTGTAAGGGCTGAGCCTTGTAGTCACGCCTGCCACTTCCACGAAACACATCACCACGCAGCCAAAACGGATTCCCGGGTGCAGTAGATAGTCCCAGGGGAGTTGGGGAGTAGGCGCCCACCTCCTGCCAAATCACGGCAGCCGTAGTCGCACGCCTGCGAGTGAGAGGCTCTGCACTATGAGGCACATGTGCTAAAGAAGGCGGTCAGTCTTGTACTCACCCCTGCCACTTCCACAAAACGCATCAGCACGCGGCCAAAATGAAATCCCAGGTGCAATAGACCCAGGGAAACCTCGGCAATAGACGCGCAACTCCGGGAAAGCACGGGCGACGGAGTGGCATGCGTGAGAGTGAGAGACTGTCCAAGGTGTAAGGGCTAAGCCTTGTAGTCACGCCTGCCACTTCCACGAAACACATCACCACGCGGCCAAAAAGGATTCCCGGGTGTAGTAGATAGTCCCAGGGGAGTTGGAGAGTAGTCGAGCACCTCCTGCCAAATCACGGCAGCCATAGTGGCACGCCTGCGAGTGAGAGGCTGTGCACTGTGAGGCACATGTGCTAAAGAAGGCGGTGAGCCTTGTAGTCACGCCTGCCACTTCCACGAAACACATCACCACGCGGCCAAAACTTATTCCCGGGTGCAGTAGATAGTCCCAGGGGAGTTGGGGAATAGGCGCGCACCTCCTACCAAATCACGGCAACCGTAGTGGCACGCCTGCGAGTGAGAGGCTGTCCACTGTGAGGCACATGTGCTAAAGAAGGCGGTGAGTCTTGTAGTCACGCCTGCCACTTCCACGAAACACATCACCACGCGGCCAAAACTTATTCCCGGGTGCAGTAGATAGTCCCAGGGGAGTTGGCAAGTAATCGCGCACCTCCTGCCAAATCACGGCAACCGTAGTGGCACGCCTGCGAGTGAGAGGCTGTGCACTGTGAGGCACATGTGCTAAAGAAGGCGGTGAGTCTTGTAGTCACGCCTGCCACTTCCACGAAACACATCACCACGCGGCCAAACCTTATTCCCGCGTGCAGTAGATAGTCCCAGGGGAGTTGGGGAGTAGGCGCGCACCTCCTGCCAGATCACGGCAGCCGTAGTGGCACGCCTGCGAGTGAGAGGCTGTGCACTATGAGGCACATGTGCTAAAGAAGGCGGTGAGCCTTGTACTCACGCCTGCCTCTTCAACGAAACGCATGACAACGCCACCAAAATGAAATCCCAGGTGCACTAGACCCAGGGAAACCTCGGCAATAGACGCGCAACTCCGAGAAAGCACGGGCGACGGAGTGGCATGCGTGAGAGTTAGAGGCTGTGCAAGGTGTAAGGGCTAAGCCTTGTACTCACGCCTGCCACTTCCACGAAACACATCACCACGCGACCAAAACTTATTCCCGGGTGAAGTAGATAGTCCCAGGGGAGTTGGGGAGTAGGCGCGCACCTCCTGCCAAATCACGGCAACCGTAGTGGCACGCCTGCGAGTGAGAGGCTGTGCACTATGAGGCACATGTGCTAAAGAAGGCGGTGAGTCTTGTAGTCACGCCTGCCACTTCCACGAAACACATCACCACGCGGCCAAAACTTATTCCCGGGTGCAGTAGATAGTCCCAGGGGAGTTGGCAAGGAATCGCGCACCTCCTGCCAAATCACGCCAGCCGTAGTGGCACGCCTGCGAGTGAGAGGCTGTGCACTGTGAGGCACATGTGCTAAAGAAGGCGGTGAGTCTTGTAGTCACGCCTGCCACTTCCACGAAACACATCACCACGCGGCCAAACCTTATTCCCGCGTGCAGTAGATAGTCCCAGGGGAGTTGGGGAGTAGGCGCGCACCTCCTGCCAGATCACGGCAGCCGTAGTGGCACGCCTGCGAGTGAGAGGCTGTGCACTATGAGGCACATGTGCTAAAGAAGGCGGTGAGCCTTGTACTCACGCCTGCCACTTCCACGAAACGCATGACAACGCCACCAAAATGAAATCCCAGGTGCACTAGACCCAGGGAAACCTCGGCAATAGACGCGCAACTCCGGGAAAGCACGGGCGACGGAGTGGCATGCGTGAGAGTTAGAGGCTGTGCAAGGTGTAAGGGCTAAGCCTTGTACTCACGCCTGCCACTTCCACGAAACACATCACCACGCGGCCAAAACTTATTCCCGGGTGCAGTAGATAGTCCCAGGGGAGTTGGAGAGTAGTCGGGAACCTCCTGCCAAGTCACGGCAGCCGTAGTGGCACGCCTGCGAGTGAGAGGCTGTGCACTGTTAGGCACATGTGCTAAAGAAGGCGGTGAGTCTTGTACTCACGCCTGCCACTTCCTCGGAACACAGCACCACGCGGCCAAAACTTATTCCCGGGTGCAGTAAATAGTCCCAGGGGAGTTGGGGAGTAGGCGCGCACCTCCTGCCGGATCACGGCAGCCGTAGTGGCACGCCTGCGAGTGAGAGGCTGTGCACTATGAGGCACATGTGCTAAAGAAGGCGGTGAGCCTTGTACTCACGCCTGCCACTTCCACGAAACGCATGACAACGCCACCAAAATGAAATCCCAGCTGCACTGCACCCAGGGAAACCTCGGCAATAGACGCGAAACTCCGGGAAAGCACGGGCGACGGAGTGGCATGCGTGAGAGTGAGAGGCTGTGCAAGGTGTAAGGGCTGAGCCTTGTAGTCACGCCTGCCACTTCCACGAAACACATCACCACGCAGCCAAAACGGATTCCCGGGTGCAGTAGATAGTCCCAGGGGAGTTGGGGAGTAGGCGCCCACCTCCTGCCAAATCACGGCAGCCGTAGTGGCACGCCTGCGAGTGAGAGGCTCTGCACTATGAGGCACATGTGCTAAAGAAGGCGGTCAGTCTTGTACTCACCCCTGCCACTTCCACAAAACGCATCAGCACGCGGCCAAAATGAAATCCCAGGTGCAATAGACCCAGGGAAACCTCGGCAATAGACGCGCAACTCCGGGAAAGCACGGGCGACGGAGTGGCATGCGTGAGAGTGAGAGACTGTCCAAGGTGTAAGGGCTAAGCCTTGTAGTCACGCCTGCCACTTCCACGAAACACATCACCACGCGGCCAAAAAGGATTCCCGGGTGTAGTAGATAGTCCCAGGGGAGTTGGAGAGTAGTCGAGCACCTCCTGCCAAATCACGGCAGCCATAGTGGCACGCCTGCGAGTGAGAGGCTGTGCACTGTGAGGCACATGTGCTAAAGAAGGCGGTGAGCCTTGTAGTCACGCCTGCCACTTCCACGAAACACATCACCACGCGGCCAAAACTTATTCCCGGGTGCAGTAGATAGTCCCAGGGGAGTTGGGGAATAGGCGCGCACCTCCTACCAAATCACGGCAACCGTAGTGGCACGCCTGCGAGTGAGAGGCTGTCCACTGTGAGGCACATGTGCTAAAGAAGGCGGTGAGTCTTGTAGTCACGCCTGCCACTTCCACGAAACACATCACCACGCGGCCAAAACTTATTCCCGGGTGCAGTAGATAGTCCCAGGGGAGTTGGCAAGTAATCGCGCACCTCCTGCCAAATCACGGCAGCCGTAGTGGCACGCCTGCGAGTGAGAGGCTGTGCACTGTGAGGCACATGTGCTAAAGAAGGCGGTGAGTCTTGTAGTCACGCCTGCCACTTCCACGAAACACATCACCACGCGGCCAAACCTTATTCCCGCGTGCAGTAGATAGTCCCAGGGGAGTTGGGGAGTAGGCGCGCACCTCCTGCCAGATCACGGCAGCCGTAGTGGCACGCCTGCGAGTGAGAGGCTGTGCACTATGAGGCACATGTGCTAAAGAAGGCGGTGAGCCTTGTACTCACGCCTGCCCCTTCAACGAAACGCATGACAACGCCACCAAAATGAAATCCCAGGTGCACTAGACCCAGGGAAACCTCGGCAATAGACGCGCAACTCCGAGAAAGCACGGGCGACGGAGTGGCATGCGTGAGAGTTAGAGGCTGTGCAAGGTGTAAGGGCTAAGCCTTGTACTCACGCCTGCCACTTCCACGAAACACATCACCACGCGACCAAAACTTATTCCCGGGTGAAGTAGATAGTCCCAGGGGAGTTGGGGAGTAGGCGCGCACCTCCTGCCAAATCACGGCAACCGTAGTGGCACGCCTGCGAGTGAGAGGCTGTGCACTATGAGGCACATGTGCTAAAGAAGGCGGTGAGTCTTGTAGTCACGCCTGCCACTTCCACGAAACACATCACCACGCGGCCAAAACTTATTCCCGGGTGCAGTAGATAGTCCCAGGGGAGTTGGCAAGGAATCGCGCACCTCCTGCCAAATCACGCCAGCCGTAGTGGCACGCCTGCGAGTGAGAGGCTGTGCACTGTGAGGCACATGTGCTAAAGAAGGCGGTGAGTCTTGTAGTCACGCCTGCCACTTCCACGAAACACATCACCACGCGGCCAAACCTTATTCCCGCGTGCAGTAGATAGTCCCAGGGGAGTTGGGGAGTAGGCGCGCACCTCCTGCCAGATCACGGCAGCCGTAGTGGCACGCCTGCGAGTGAGAGGCTGTGCACTATGAGGCACATGTGCTAAAGAAGGCGGTGAGCCTTGTACTCACGCCTGCCACTTCCACGAAACGCATGACAACGCCACCAAAATGAAATCCCAGGTGCACTAGACCCAGGGAAACCTCGGCAATAGACGCGCAACTCCGGGAAAGCACGGGCGACGGAGTGGCATGCGTGAGAGTTAGAGGCTGTGCAAGGTGTAAGGGCTAAGCCTTGTACTCACGCCTGCCACTTCCATGAAACACATCACCACGCGGCCAAAACGGATTCCCGGGTGCAGTAGATAGTCCCAGGGGAGTTGGAGAGTAGTCGGGAACCTCCTGCCAAGTCACGGCAGCCGTAGTGGCACGCCTGCGAGTGAGAGGCTGTGCACTGTTAGGCACATGTGCTAAAGAAGGCGGTGAGTCTTGTACTCACGCCTGCCACTTCCTCGGAACACAGCACCACGCGGCCAAAACTTATTCCCGGGTGCAGTAAATAGTCCCAGGGGAGTTGGGGAGTAGGCGCGCACCTCCTGCCAGATCACGGCAGCCGTAGTGGCACGCCTGCGAGTGAGAGGCTGTGCACTATGAGGCACATGTGCTAAAGAAGGCGGTGAGCCTTGTACTCACGCCTGCCACTTCCACGAAACGCATGACAACGCCACCAAAATGAAATCCCAGCTGCACTGCACCCAGGGAAACCTCGGCAATAGACGCGAAACTCCGGGAAAGCACGGGCGACGGAGTGGCATGCGTGAGAGTGAGAGGCTGTGCAAGGTGTAAGGGCTGAGCCTTGTAGTCACGCCTGCCACTTCCACGAAACACATCACCACGCAGCCAAAACGGATTCCCGGGTGCAGTAGATAGTCCCAGGGGAGTTGGGGAGTAGGCGCCCACCTCCTGCCAAATCACGGCAGCCGTAGTGGCACGCCTGCGAGTGAGAGGCTCTGCACTATGAGGCACATGTGCTAAAGAAGGCGGTCAGTCTTGTACTCACCCCTGCCACTTCCACAAAACGCATCAGCACGCGGCCAAAATGAAATCCCAGGTGCAATAGACCCAGGGAAACCTCGGCAATAGACGCGCAACTCCGGGAAAGCACGGGCGACGGAGTGGCATGCGTGAGAGTGAGAGACTGTCCAAGGTGTAAGGGCTAAGCCTTGTAGTCACGCCTGCCACTTCCACGAAACACATCACCACGCGGCCAAAAAGGATTCCCGGGTGTAGTAGATAGTCCCAGGGGAGTTGGAGAGTAGTCGAGCACCTCCTGCCAAATCACGGCAGCCATAGTGGCACGCCTGCGAGTGAGAGGCTGTGCACTGTGAGGCACATGTGCTAAAGAAGGCGGTGAGCCTTGTAGTCACGCCTGCCACTTCCACGAAACACATCACCACGCGGCCAAAACTTATTCCCGGGTGCAGTAGATAGTCCCAGGGGAGTTGGGGAATAGGCGCGCACCTCCTACCAAATCACGGCAACCGTAGTGGCACGCCTGCGAGTGAGAGGCTGTCCACTGTGAGGCACATGTGCTAAAGAAGGCGGTGAGTCTTGTAGTCACGCCTGCCACTTCCACGAAACACATCACCACGCGGCCAAAACTTATTCCTGGGTGCAGTAGATAGTCCCAGGGGAGTTGGCAAGTAATTGCGCACCTCCTGCCAAATCACGGCAGCCGTAGTGGCACGCCTGCGAGTGAGAGGCTGTGCACTGTGAGGCACATGTGCTAAAGAAGGCGGTGAGTCTTGTAGTCACGCCTGCCACTTCCACGAAACACATCACCACGCGGCCAAACCTTATTCCCGCGTGCAGTAGATAGTCCCAGGGGAGTTGGGGAGTAGGCGCGCACCTCCTGCCAGATCACGGCAGCCGTAGTGGCACGCCTGCGAGTGAGAGGCTGTGCACTATGAGGCACATGTGCTAAAGAAGGCGGTGAGCCTTGTACTCACGCCTGCCCCTTCCACGAAACGCATGACAACGCCACCAAAATGAAATCCCAGGTGCACTAGACCCAGGGAAACCTCGGCAATAGACGCGCAACTCCGAGAAAGCACGGGCGACGGAGTGGCATGCGTGAGAGTTAGAGGCTGTGCAAGGTGTAAGGGCTAAGCCTTGTACTCACGCCTGCCACTTCCACGAAACACATCACCACGCGACCAAAACTTATTCCCGGGTGAAGTAGATAGTCCCAGGGGAGTTGGGGAGTAGGCGCGCACCTCCTGCCAAATCACGGCAACCGTAGTGGCACGCCTGCGAGTGAGAGGCTGTGCACTATGAGGCACATGTGCTAAAGAAGGCGGTGAGTCTTGTAGTCACGCCTGCCACTTCCACGAAACACATCACCACGCGGCCAAAACTTATTCCCGGGTGCAGTAGATAGTCCCAGGGGAGTTGGCAAGGAATCGCGCACCTCCTGCCAAATCACGCCAGCCGTAGTGGCACGCCTGCGAGTGAGAGGCTGTGCACTGTGAGGCACATGTGCTAAAGAAGGCGGTGAGTCTTGTAGTCACGCCTGCCACTTCCACGAAACACATCACCACGCGGCCAAACCTTATTCCCGCGTGCAGTAGATAGTCCCAGGGGAGTTGGGGAGTAGGCGCGCACCTCCTGCCAGATCACGGCAGCCGTAGTGGCACGCCTGCGAGTGAGAGGCTGTGCACTATGAGGCACATGTGCTAAAGAAGGCGGTGAGCCTTGTACTCACGCCTGCCACTTCCACGAAACGCATGACAACGCCACCAAAATGAAATCCCAGGTGCACTAGACCCAGGGAAACCTCGGCAATAGACGCGCAACTCCGGGAAAGCACGGGCGACGGAGTGGCATGCTTGAGAGTTAGAGGCTGTGCAAGGTGTAAGGGCTAAGATTTGTACTCACGCCTGCCACTTCCACGAAACACATCACCACGCGGCCAAAACGGATTCCCGGGTGCAGTAGATAGTCCCAGGGGAGTTGGAGAGTAGTCGGGAACCTCCTGCCAAGTCACGGCAGCCGTAGTGGCACGCCTGCAAGTGAGAGGCTTTGCACTGTTAGGCACATGTGCTAAAGAAGGCGGTGAGTCTTGTACTCACGCCTGCCACTTCCTCGGAACACAGCACCACGCGGCCAAAACTTATTCCCGGGTGCAGTAAATAGTCCCAGGGGAGTTGGGGAGTAGGCGCGCACCTCCTGCCAGATCACGGCAGCCGTAGTGGCACGCCTGCGAGTGAGAGGCTGTGCACTATGAGGCACATGTGCTAAAGAAGGCGGTGAGCCTTGTACTCACGCCTGCCACTTCCACGAAACGCATGACAACGCCACCAAAATGAAATCCCAGCTGCACTGCACCCAGGGAAACCTCGGCAGTAGACGCGAAACTCCGGGAAAGCACGGGCGACGGAGTGGCATGCGTGAGAGAGAGAGAGGCTGTGCAAGGTGTAAGGGCTGAGCCTTGTAGTCACGCCTGCCACTTCCACGAAACACATCACCACGCAGCCAAAACGGATTCCCGGGTGCAGTAGATAGTCCCAGGGGAGTTGGGGAGTAGGCGCCCACCTCCTGCCAAATCACGGCAGCCGTAGTGGCACGCCTGCGAGTGAGAGGCTCTGCACTATGAGGCACATGTGCTAAAGAAGGCGGTCAGTCTTGTACTCACCCCTGCCACTTCCACAAAACGCATCAGCACGCGGCCAAAATGAAATCCCAGGTGCAATAGACCCAGGGAAACCTCGGCAATAGACGCGCAACTCCGGGAAAGCACGGGCGACGGAGTGGCATGCGTGAGAGTGAGAGACTGTCCAAGGTGTAAGGGCTAAGCCTTGTAGTCACGCCTGCCACTTCCACGAAACACATCACCACGCGGCCAAAAAGGATTCCCGGGTGTAGTAGATAGTCCCAGGGGAGTTGGAGAGTAGTCGAGCACCTCCTGCCAAATCACGGCAGCCATAGTGGCACGCCTGCGAGTGAGAGGCTGTGCACTGTGAGGCACATGTGCTAAAGAAGGCGGTGAGCCTTGTAGTCACGCCTGCCACTTCCACGAAACACATCACCACGCGGCCAAAACTTATTCCCGGGTGCAGTAGATAGTCCCAGGGGAGTTGGGGAATAGGCGCGCACCTCCTACCAAATCACGGCAACCGTAGTGGCACGCCTGCGAGTGAGAGGCTGTCCACTGTGAGGCACATGTGCTAAAGAAGGCGGTGAGTCTTGTAGTCACGCCTGCCACTTCCACGAAACACATCACCACGCGGCCAAAACTTATTCCCGGGTGCAGTAGATAGTCCCAGGGGAGTTGGCAAGTAATCGCGCACCTCCTGCCAAATCACGGCAGCCGTAGTGGCACGCCTGCGAGTGAGAGGCTGTGCACTGTGAGGCACATGTGCTAAAGAAGGCGGTGAGTCTTGTAGTCACGCCTGCCACTTTTACGAAACACATCACCACGCGGCCAAACCTTATTCCCGCGTGCAGTAGATAGTCCCAGGGGAGTTGGGGAGTAGGCGCGCACCTCCTGCCAGATCACGGCAGCCGTAGTGGCACGCCTGCGAGTGAGAGGCTGTGCACTATGAGGCACATGTGCTAAAGAAGGCGGTGAGCCTTGTACTCACGCCTGCCCCTTCCACGAAACGCATGACAACGCCACCAGAATGAAATCCCAGGTGCACTAGACCCAGGGAAACCTCGGCAATAGACGCGCAACTCCAAGAAAGCACGGGCGACGGAGTGGCATGCGTGAGAGTTAGAGGCTGTGCAAGGTGTAAGGGCTAAGCCTTGTACTCACGCCTGCCACTTCCACGAAACACATCACCACGCGACCAAAACTTATTCCCGGGTGAAGTAGATAGTCCCAGGGGAGTTGGGGAGTAGGCGCGCACCTCCTGCCAAATCACGGCAACCGTAGCGGCACGCCTGCGAGTGAGAGGCTGTGCACTATGAGGCACATGTGCTAAAGAAGGCGGTGAGTCTTGTAGTCACGCCTGCCACTTCCACGAAACACATCACCACGCGGCCAAAACTTATTCCCGGGTGCAGTAGATAGTCCCAGGGGAGTTGGCAAGGAATCGCGCACCTCCTGCCAAATCACGGCAGCCGTAGTGGCACGCCTGCGAGTGAGAGGCTGTGCACTGTGAGGCACATGTGCTAAAGATGGCGGTGAGTCTTGTAGTCACGCCTGCCACTTCCACGAAACACATCACCACGCGGCCAAACCTTATTCCCGCGTGCAGTAGATAGTCCCAGGGGAGTTGGGGAGTAGGCGCGCACCTCCTGCCAGATCACGGCAGCCGTAGTGGCACGCCTGCGAGTGAGAGGCTGTGCACTATGAGGCACATGTGCTAAAGAAGGCGGTGAGCCTTGTACTCACGCCTGCCACTTCCACGAAACGCATGACAACGCCACCAAAATGAAATACCAGGTGCACTAGACCCAGGGAAACCTCGGCAATAGACGCGCAACTCCGGGAAAGCACGGGCGACGGAGTGGCATGCGTGAGAGTTAGAGGCTGTGCAAGGTGTAAGGGCTAAGCCTTGTACTCACGCCTGCCACTTCCACGAAACACATCACCACGCGGCCAAAACGGATTCCCGGGTGCAGTAGATAGTCCCAGGAGAGTTGGAGAGTAGTCGGGAACCTCCTGCCAAGTCACGGCAGCCGTAGTGGCACGCCTGCGAGTGAGAGGCTGTGCACTGTTAGGCACATGTGCTAAAGAAGGCGGTGAGTCTTGTACTCACGCCTGCCACTTCCTCGGAACACAGCACCACGCGGCCAAAACTTATTCCCGGGTGCAGTAAATAGTCCCAGGGGAGTTGGGGAGTAGGCGCGCACCTCCTGCCAGATCACGCAGCCGTAGTGGCACGCCTGCGAGTGAGAGGCTGTGCACTATGAGGCACATGTGCTAAAGAAGGCGGTGAGCCTTGTACTCACGCCTGCCACTTCCACGAAACGCATGACAACGCCACCAAAATGAAATCCCAGCTGCACTGCACCCAGGGAAACCTCGGCAATAGACGCGAAACTCCGGGAAAGCACGGGCGACGGAGTGGCATGCGTGAGAGAGAGAGAGGCTGTGCAAGGTGTAAGGGCTGAGCCTTGTAGTCACGCCTGCCACTTCCACGAAACACATCACCACGCAGCCAAAACGGATTCCCGGGTGCAGTAGATAGTCCCAGGGGAGTTGGGGAGTAGGCGCCCACCTCCTGCCAAATCACGGCAGCCGTAGTGGCACGCCTGCGAGTGAGAGGCTCTGCACTATGAGGCACATGTGCTAAAGAAGGCGGTCAGTCTTGTACTCACCCCTGCCACTTCCACAAAACGCATCAGCACGCGGCCAAAATGAAATCCCAGGTGCAATAGACCCAGGGAAACCTCGGCAATAGACGCGCAACTCCGGGAAAGCACGGGCGACGGAGTGGCATGCGTGAGAGTGAGAGACTGTCCAAGGTGTAAGGGCTAAGCCTTGTAGTCACGCCTGCCACTTCCACGAAACACATCACCACGCGGCCAAAAAGGATTCCCGGGTGTAGTAGATAGTCCCAGGGGAGTTGGAGAGTAGTCGAGCACCTCCTGCCAAATCACGGCAGCCATAGTGGCACGCCTGCGAGTGAGAGGCTGTGCACTGTGAGGCACATGTGCTAAAGAAGGCGGTGAGCCTTGTAGTCACGCCTGCCACTTCCACGAAACACATCACCACGCGGCCAAAACTTATTCCCGGGTGCAGTAGATAGTCCCAGGGGAGTTGGGGAATAGCCGCGCACCTCCTACCAAATCACGGCAACCGTAGTGGCACGCCTGCGAGTGAGAGGCTGTCCACTGTGAGGCACATGTGCTAAAGAAGGCGGTGAGTCTTGTAGTCACGCCTGCCACTTCCACGAAACACATCACCACGCGGCCAAAACTTATTCCCGGGTGCAGTAGATAGTCCCAGGGGAGTTGGCAAGTAATCGCGCACCTCCTGCCAAATCACGGCAGCCGTAGTGGCACGCCTGCGAGTGAGAGGCTGTGCACTGTGAGGCACATGTGCTAAAGAAGGCGGTGAGTCTTGTAGTCACGCCTGCCACTTCCACGAAACACATCACCACGCGGCCAAACCTTATTCCCGCGTGCAGTAGATAGTCCCAGGGGAGTTGGGGAGTAGGCGCGCACCTCCTGCCAGATCACGGCAGCCGTAGTGGCACGCCTGCGAGTGAGAGGCTGTGCACTATGAGGCACATGTGCTAAAGAAGGCGGTGAGCCTTGTACTCACGCCTGCCCCTTCCACGAAACGCATGACAACGCCACCAAAATGAAATCCCAGGTGCACTAGACCCAGGGAAACCTCGGCAATAGACGCGCAACTCCGAGAAAGCACGGGCGACGGAGTGGCATGCGTGAGAGTTAGAGGCTGTGCAAGGTGTAAGGGCTAAGCCTTGTACTCACGCCTGCCACTTCCACGAAACACATCACCACGCGACCAAAACTTATTCCCGGGTGAAGTAGATAGTCCCAGGGGAGTTGGGGAGTAGGCGCGCACCTCCTGCCAAATCACGGCAACCGTAGTGGCACGCCTGCGAGTGAGAGGCTGTGCACTATGAGGCACATGTGCTAAAGAAGGCGGTGAGTCTTGTAGTCACGCCTGCCACTTCCACGAAACACATCACCACGCGGCCAAAACTTATTCCCGGGTGCAGTAGATAGTCCCAGGGGAGTTGGCAAGGAATCGCGCACCTCCTGCCAAATCACGGCAGCCGTAGTGGCACGCCTGCGAGTGAGAGGCTGTGCACTGTGAGGCACATGTGCTAAAGAAGGCGGTGAGTCTTGTAGTCACGCCTGCCACTTCCACGAAACACATCACCACGCGGCCAAACCTTATTCCCGCGTGCAGTAGATAGTCCCAGGGGAGTTGGGGAGTAGGCGCGCACCTCCTGCCAGATCACGGCAGCCGTAGTGGCACGCCTGCGAGTGAGAGGCTGTGCACTATGAGGCACATGTGCTAAAGAAGGCGGTGAGCCTTGTACTCACGCCTGCCACTTCCACGAAACGCATGACAACGCCACCAAAATGAAATACCAGGTGCACTAGACCCAGGGAAACCTCGGCAATAGACGCGCTACTCCGGGAAAGCACGGGCGACGGAGTGGCATGCGTGAGAGTTAGAGGCTGTGCAAGGTGTAAGGGCTAAGCCTTGTACTCACGCCTGCCACTTCCACGAAACACATCACCACGCGGCCAAAACGGATTCCCGGGTGCAGTAGATAGTCCCAGGGGAGTTGGAGAGTAGTCGGGAACCTCCTGCCAAGTCACGGCAGCCGTAGTGGCACGCCTGCGAGTGAGAGGCTGTGCACTGTTAGGCACATGTGCTAAAGAAGGCGGTGAGTCTTGTACTCACGCCTGCCACTTCCTCGGAACACAGCACCACGCGGCCAAAACTTATTCCCGGGTGCAGTAAATAGTCCCAGGGGAGTTGGGGAGTAGGCGCGCACCTCCTGCCAGATCACGCAGCCGTAGTGGCACGCCTGCGAGTGAGAGGCTGTGCACTATGAGGCACATGTGCTAAAGAAGGCGGTGAGCCTTGTACTCACGCCTGCCACTTCCACGAAACGCATGACAACGCCACCAAAATGAAATCCCAGCTGCACTGCACCCAGGGAAACCTCGGCAATAGACGCGAAACTCCGGGAAAGCACGGGCGACGGAGTGGCATGCGTGAGAGAGAGAGAGGCTGTGCAAGGTGTAAGGGCTGAGCCTTGTAGTCACGCCTGCCACTTCCACGAAACACATCACCACGCAGCCAAAACGGATTCCCGGGTGCAGTAGATAGTCCCAGGGGAGTTGGGGAGTAGGCGCCCACCTCCTGCCAAATCACGGCAGCCGTAGTGGCACGCCTGCGAGTGAGAGGCTCTGCACTATGAGGCACATGTGCTAAAGAAGGCGGTCAGTCTTGTACTCACCCCTGCCACTTCCACAAAACGCATCAGCACGCGGCCAAAATGAAATCCCAGGTGCAATAGACCCAGGGAAACCTCGGCAATAGACGCGCAACTCCGGGAAAGCACGGGCGACGGAGTGGCATGCGTGAGAGTGAGAGACTGTCCAAGGTGTAAGGGCTAAGCCTTGTAGTCACGCCTGCCACTTCCACGAAACACATCACCACGCGGCCAAAAAGGATTCCCGGGTGTAGTAGATAGTCCCAGGGGAGTTGGAGAGTAGTCGAGCACCTCCTGCCAAATCACGGCAGCCATAGTGGCACGCCTGCGAGTGAGAGGCTGTGCACTGTGAGGCACATGTGCTAAAGAAGGCGGTGAGCCTTGTAGTCACGCCTGCCACTTCCACGAAACACATCACCACGCGGCCAAAACTTATTCCCGGGTGCAGTAGATAGTCCCAGGGGAGTTGGGGAATAGCCGCGCACCTCCTACCAAATCACGGCAACCGTAGTGGCACGCCTGCGAGTGAGAGGCTGTCCACTGTGAGGCACATGTGCTAAAGAAGGCGGTGAGTCTTGTAGTCACGCCTGCCACTTCCACGAAACACATCACCACGCGGCCAAAACTTATTCCCGGGTGCAGTAGATAGTCCCAGGGGAGTTGGCAAGTAATCGCGCACCTCCTGCCAAATCACGGCAGCCGTAGTGGCACGCCTGCGAGTGAGAGGCTGTGCACTGTGAGGCACATGTGCTAAAGAAGGCGGTGAGTCTTGTAGTCACGCCTGCCACTTCCACGAAACACATCACCACGCGGCCAAACCTTATTCCCGCGTGCAGTAGATAGTCCCAGGGGAGTTGGGGAGTAGGCGCGCACCTCCTGCCAGATCACGGCAGCCGTAGTGGCACGCCTGCGAGTGAGAGGCTGTGCACTATGAGGCACATGTGCTAAAGAAGGCGGTGAGCCTTGTACTCACGCCTGCCCCTTCCACGAAACGCATGACAACGCCACCAAAATGAAATCCCAGGTGCACTAGACCCAGGGAAACCTCGGCAATAGACGCGCAACTCCGAGAAAGCACGGGCGACGGAGTGGCATGCGTGAGAGTTAGAGGCTGTGCAAGGTGTAAGGGCTAAGCCTTGTACTCACGCCTGCCACTTCCACGAAACACATCACCACGCGACCAAAACTTATTCCCGGGTGAAGTAGATAGTCCCAGGGGAGTTGGGGAGTAGGCGCGCACCTCCTGCCAAATCACGGCAACCGTAGTGGCACGCCTGCGAGTGAGAGGCTGTGCACTATGAGGCACATGTGCTAAAGAAGGCGGTGAGTCTTGTAGTCACGCCTGCCACTTCCACGAAACACATCACCACGCGGCCAAAACTTATTCCCGGGTGCAGTAGATAGTCCCAGGGGAGTTGGCAAGGAATCGCGCACCTCCTGCCAAATCACGGCAGCCGTAGTGGCACGCCTGCGAGTGAGAGGCTGTGCACTGTGAGGCACATGTGCTAAAGAAGGCGGTGAGTCTTGTAGTCACGCCTGCCACTTCCACGAAACACATCACCACGCGGCCAAACCTTATTCCCGCGTGCAGTAGATAGTCCCAGGGGAGTTGGGGAGTAGGCGCGCACCTCCTGCCAGATCACGGCAGCCGTAGTGGCACGCCTGCGAGTGAGAGGCTGTGCACTATGAGGCACATGTGCTAAAGAAGGCGGTGAGCCTTGTACTCACGCCTGCCACTTCCACGAAACGCATGACAACGCCACCAAAATGAAATACCAGGTGCACTAGACCCAGGGAAACCTCGGCAATAGACGCGCTACTCCGGGAAAGCACGGGCGACGGAGTGGCATGCGTGAGAGTTAGAGGCTGTGCAAGGTGTAAGGGCTAAGCCTTGTACTCACGCCTGCCACTTCCACGAAACACATCACCACGCGGCCAAAACGGATTCCCGGGTGCAGTAGATAGTCCCAGGGGAGTTGGAGAGTAGTCGGGAACCTCCTGCCAAGTCACGGCAGCCGTAGTGGCACGCCTGCGAGTGAGAGGCTGTGCACTGTTAGGCACATGTGCTAAAGAAGGCGGTGAGTCTTGTACTCACGCCTGCCACTTCCTCGGAACACAGCACCACGCGGCCAAAACTTATTCCCGGGTGCAGTAAATAGTCCCAGGGGAGTTGGGGAGTAGGCGCGCACCTCCTGCCAGATCACGCAGCCGTAGTGGCACGCCTGCGAGTGAGAGGCTGTGCACTATGAGGCACATGTGCTAAAGAAGGCGGTGAGCCTTGTACTCACGCCTGCCACTTCCACGAAACGCATGACAACGCCACCAAAATGAAATCCCAGCTGCACTGCACCCAGGGAAACCTCGGCAATAGACGCGAAACTCCGGGAAAGCACGGGCGACGGAGTGGCATGCGTGAGAGAGAGAGAGGCTGTGCAAGGTGTAAGGGCTGAGCCTTGTAGTCACGCCTGCCACTTCCACGAAACACATCACCACGCAGCCAAAACGGATTCCCGGGTGCAGTAGATAGTCCCAGGGGAGTTGGGGAGTAGGCGCCCACCTCCTGCCAAATCACGGCAGCCGTAGTGGCACGCCTGCGAGTGAGAGGCTCTGCACTATGAGGCACATGTGCTAAAGAAGGCGGTCAGTCTTGTACTCACCCCTGCCACTTCCACAAAACGCATCAGCACGCGGCCAAAATGAAATCCCAGGTGCAATAGACCCAGGGAAACCTCGGCAATAGACGCGCAACTCCGGGAAAGCACGGGCGACGGAGTGGCATGCGTGAGAGTGAGAGACTGTCCAAGGTGTAAGGGCTAAGCCTTGTAGTCACGCCTGCCACTTCCACGAAACACATCACCACGCGGCCAAAAAGGATTCCCGGGTGTAGTAGATAGTCCCAGGGGAGTTGGAGAGTAGTCGAGCACCTCCTGCCAAATCACGGCAGCCATAGTGGCACGCCTGCGAGTGAGAGGCTGTGCACTGTGAGGCACATGTGCTAAAGAAGGCGGTGAGCCTTGTAGTCACGCCTGCCACTTCCACGAAACACATCACCACGCGGCCAAAACTTATTCCCGGGTGCAGTAGATAGTCCCAGGGGAGTTGGGGAATAGCCGCGCACCTCCTACCAAATCACGGCAACCGTAGTGGCACGCCTGCGAGTGAGAGGCTGTCCACTGTGAGGCACATGTGCTAAAGAAGGCGGTGAGTCTTGTAGTCACGCCTGCCACTTCCACGAAACACATCACCACGCGGCCAAAACTTATTCCCGGGTGCAGTAGATAGTCCCAGGGGAGTTGGCAAGTAATCGCGCACCTCCTGCCAAATCACGGCAGCCGTAGTGGCACGCCTGCGAGTGAGAGGCTGTGCACTGTGAGGCACATGTGCTAAAGAAGGCGGTGAGTCTTGTAGTCACGCCTGCCACTTCCACGAAACACATCACCACGCGGCCAAACCTTATTCCCGCGTGCAGTAGATAGTCCCAGGGGAGTTGGGGAGTAGGCGCGCACCTCCTGCCAGATCACGGCAGCCGTAGTGGCACGCCTGCGAGTGAGAGGCTGTGCACTATGAGGCACATGTGCTAAAGAAGGCGGTGAGCCTTGTACTCACGCCTGCCCCTTCCACGAAACGCATGACAACGCCACCAAAATGAAATCCCAGGTGCACTAGACCCAGGGAAACCTCGGCAATAGACGCGCAACTCCGAGAAAGCACGGGCGACGGAGTGGCATGCGTGAGAGTTAGAGGCTGTGCAAGGTGTAAGGGCTAAGCCTTGTACTCACGCCTGCCACTTCCACGAAACACATCACCACGCGACCAAAACTTATTCCCGGGTGAAGTAGATAGTCCCAGGGGAGTTGGGGAGTAGGCGCGCACCTCCTGCCAAATCACGGCAACCGTAGTGGCACGCCTGCGAGTGAGAGGCTGTGCACTATGAGGCACATGTGCTAAAGAAGGCGGTGAGTCTTGTAGTCACGCCTGCCACTTCCACGAAACACATCACCACGCGGCCAAAACTTATTCCCGGGTGCAGTAGATAGTCCCAGGGGAGTTGGCAAGGAATCGCGCACCTCCTGCCAAATCACGGCAGCCGTAGTGGCACGCCTGCGAGTGAGAGGCTGTGCACTGTGAGGCACATGTGCTAAAGAAGGCGGTGAGTCTTGTAGTCACGCCTGCCACTTCCACGAAACACATCACCACGCGGCCAAACCTTATTCCCGCGTGCAGTAGATAGTCCCAGGGGAGTTGGGGAGTAGGCGCGCACCTCCTGCCAGATCACGGCAGCCGTAGTGGCACGCCTGCGAGTGAGAGGCTGTGCACTATGAGGCACATGTGCTAAAGAAGGCGGTGAGCCTTGTACTCACGCCTGCCACTTCCACGAAACGCATGACAACGCCACCAAAATGAAATACCAGGTGCACTAGACCCAGGGAAACCTCGGCAATAGACGCGCAACTCCGGGAAAGCACGGGCGACGGAGTGGCATGCGTGAGAGTTAGAGGCTGTGCAAGGTGTAAGGGCTAAGCCTTGTACTCACGCCTGCCACTTCCACGAAACACATCACCACGCGGCCAAAACGGATTCCCGGGTGCAGTAGATAGTCCCAGGGGAGTTGGAGAGTAGTCGGGAACCTCCTGCCAAGTCACGGCAGCCGTAGTGGCACGCCTGCGAGTGAGAGGCTGTGCACTGTTAGGCACATGTGCTAAAGAAGGCGGTGAGTCTTGTACTCACGCCTGCCACTTCCTCGGAACACAGCACCACGCGGCCAAAACTTATTCCCGGGTGCAGTAAATAGTCCCAGGGGAGTTGGGGAGTAGGCGCGCACCTCCTGCCAGATCACGGCAGCCGTAGTGGCACGCCTCCGAGTGAGAGGCTGTGCACTATGAGGCACATGTGCTAAAGAAGGCGGTGAGCCTTGTACTCACGCCTGCCACTTCCACGAAACGCATGACAACGCCACCAAAATGAAATCCCAGCTGCACTGCACCCAGGGAAACCTCGGCAATAGACGCGAAACTCCGGGAAAGCACGGGCGACGGAGTGGCATGCGTGAGAGAGAGAGAGGCTGTGCAAGGTGTAAGGGCTGAGCCTTGTAGTCACGCCTGCCACTTCCACGAAACACATCACCACGCAGCCAAAACGGATTCCCGGGTGCAGTAGATAGTCCCATGGGAGTTGGGGAGTAGGCGCCCACCTCCTGCCAAATCACGGCAGCCGTAGTGGCACGCCTGCGAGTGAGAGGCTGTGCACTATGAGGCACATGTGCTAAGGAAGGCGGTCAGTCTTGTACTCACCCCTGCCACTTCCACAAAACGCATCAGCACGCGGCCAAAATGAAATCCCAGGTGCAATAGACCCAGGGAAACCTCGGCAATAGACGCGCAACTCCGGGAAAGCACGGGCGACGGAGTGGCATGCGTGAGAGTGAGAGACTGTCCAAGGTGTAAGGGCTAAGCCTTGTAGTCACGCCTGCCACTTCCACGAAACACATCACCACGCGGCCAAAAAGGATTCCCGGGTGTAGTAGATAGTCCCAGGGGAGTTGGAGAGTAGTCGAGCACCTCCTGCCAAATCACGGCAGCCATAGTGGCACGCCTGCGAGTGAGAGGCTGTGCACTGTGAGGCACATGTGCTAAAGAAGGCGGTGAGCCTTGTAGTCACGCCTGCCACTTCCACGAAACACATCACCACGCGGCCAAAACTTATTCCCGGGTGCAGTAGATAGTCCCAGGGGAGTTGGGGAATAGGCGCGCACCTCCTACCAAATCACGGCAACCGTGGTGGCACGCCTGCGTGTGAGAGGCTGTCCACTGTGAGGCACATGTGCTAAAGAAGGCGGTGAGTCTTGTAGTCACGCCTGCCACTTCCACGAAACACATCACCACGCGGCCAAAACTTATTCCCGGGTGCAGTAGATAGTCCCAGGGGAGTTGGCAAGTAATCGCGCACCTCCTGCCAAATCACGGCAGCCGTAGTGGCACGCCTGCGAGTGAGAGGCTGTGCACTGTGAGGCACATGTGCTAAAGAAGGCGGTGAGTCTTGTAGTCACGCCTGCCACTTCCACGAAACACATCACCACGCGGCCAAACCTTATTCCCGCGTGCAGTAGATAGTCCCAGGGGAGTTGGGGAGTAGGCGCGCACCTCCTGCCAGATCACGGCAGCCGTAGTGGCACGCCTGCGAGTGAGAGGCTGTGCACTATGAGGCACATGTGCTAAAGAAGGCGGTGAGCCTTGTACTCACGCCTGCCCCTTCCACGAAACGCATGACAACGCCACCAAAATGAAATCCCAGGTGCACTAGACCCAGGGAAACCTCGGCAATAGACGCGCAACTCCGAGAAAGCACGGGCGACGGAGTGGCATGCGTGAGAGTTAGAGGCTGTGCAAGGTGTAAGGGCTAAGCCTTGTACTCACGCCTGCCACTTCCACGAAACACATCACCACGCGACCAAAACTTATTCCCGGGTGAAGTAGATAGTCCCAGGGGAGTTGGGGAGTAGGCGCGCACCTCCTGCCAAATCACGGCAACCGTAGTGGCACGCCTGCGAGTGAGAGGCTGTGCACTATGAGGCACATGTGCTAAAGAAGGCGGTGAGTCTTGTAGTCACGCCTGCCACTTCCACGAAACACATCACCACGCGGCCAAAACTTATTCCCGGGTGCAGTAGATAGTCCCAGGGGAGTTGGCAAAGAATCGCGCACCTCCTGCCAAATCACGCCAGCCGTAGTGGCACGCCTGCGAGTGAGAGGCTGTGCACTGTGAGGCACATGTGCTAAAGAAGGCGGTGAGTCTTGTAGTCACGCCTGCCACTTCCACGAAACACATCACCACGCGGCCAAACCTTATTCCCGCGTGCAGTAGATAGTCCCAGGGGAGTTGGGGAGTAGGCGCGCACCTCCTGCCAGATCACGGCAGCCGTAGTGGCACGCCTGCGAGTGAGAGGCTGTGCACTATGAGGCACATGTGCTAAAGAAGGCGGTGAGCCTTGTACTCACGCCTGCCACTTCCACGAAACGCATGACAACGCCACCAAAATGAAATCCCAGGTGCACTAGACCCAGGGACTCTCGGCAATAGACGCGCAACTCCGGGAAAGCACGGGCGACGGAGTGGCATGCGTGAGAGTTAGAGGCTGTGCAAGGTGTAAGGGCTAAGCCTTGTACTCACGCCTGCCACTTCCACGAAACACATCACCACGCGGCCAAAACGGATTCCCGGGTGCAGTAGATAGTCGCAGGGGAGTTGGAGAGTAGTCGGGAACCTCCTGCCAAGTCACGGCAGCCGTAGTGGCACGCCTGCGAGTGAGAGGCTGTGCACTGTTAGGCACATGTGCTAAAGAAGGCGGTGAGTCTTGTACTCACGCCTGCCACTTCCTCGGAACACAGCACCACGCGGCCAAAACTTATTCCCGGGTGCAGTAAATAGTCCCAGGGGAGTTGGGGAGTAGGCGCGCACCTCCTGCCAGATCACGGCAGCCGTAGTGGCACGCCTGCGAGTGAGAGGCTGTGCACTATGAGGCACATGTGCTAAAGAAGGCGGTGAGCCTTGTACTCACGCCTGCCACTTCCACGAAACGCATGACAACGCCACCAAAATGAAATCCCAGCTGCACTGCACCCAGGGAAACCTCGGCAATAGACGCGAAACTCCGGGAAAGCACGGGCGACGGAGTGGCATGCGTGAGAGAGAGAGAGGCTGTGCAAGGTGTAAGGGCTGAGCCTTGTAGTCACGCCTGCCACTTCCACGAAACACATCACCACGCAGCCAAAACGGATTCCCGGGTGCAGTAGATAGTCCCAGGGGAGTTGGGGAGTAGGCGCCCACCTCCTGCCAAATCACGGCAGCCGTAGTGGCACGCCTGCGAGTGAGAGGCTCTGCACTATGAGGCACATGTGCTAAAGAAGGCGGTCAGTCTTGTACTCACCCCTGCCACTTCCACAAAACGCATCAGCACGCGGCCAAAATGAAATCCCAGGTGCAATAGACCCAGGGAAACCTCGGCAATAGACGCGCAACTCCGGGAAAGCACGGGCGACGGAGTGGCATGCGTGAGAGTGAGAGACTGTCCAAGGTGTAAGGGCTAAGCCTTGTAGTCACGCCTGCCACTTCCACGAAACACATCACCACGCGGCCAAAAAGGATTCCCGGGTGAAGTAGATAGTCCCAGGGGAGTTGGAGAGTAGTCGAGCACCTCCTGCCAAATCACGGCAGCCATAGTGGCACGCCTGCGAGTGAGAGTCTGTGCACTGTGAGGCACATGTGCTAAAGAAGGCGGTGAGCCTTGTAGTCACGCCTGCCACTTCCACGAAACACATCACCACGCGGCCAAAACTTATTCCCGGGTGCAGTAGATAGTCACAGGGGAGTTGGGGAATAGGCGCGCACCTCCTACCAAATCACGGCAACCGTAGTGGCACGCCTGCGAGTGAGAGGCTGTCCACTGTGAGGCACATGTGCTAAAGAAGGCGGTGAGTCTTGTAGTCACGCCTGCCACTTCCACGAAACACATCACCACGCGGCCAAAACTTATTCCCGGGTGCAGTAGATAGTCCCAGGGGAGTTGGCAAGTAATCGCGCACCTCCTGCCAAATCACGGCAGCCGTAGTGGCACGCCTGCGAGTGAGAGGCTGTGCACTGTGAGGCACATGTGCTAAAGAAGGCGGTGAGTCTTGTAGTCACGCCTGCCACTTCCACGAAACACATCACCACGCGGCCAAACCTTATTCCCGCGTGCAGTAGATAGTCCCAGGGGAGTTGGGGAGTAGGCGCGCACCTCCTGCCAGATCACGGCAGCCGTAGTGGCACGCCTGCGAGTGAGAGGCTGTGCACTATGAGGCACATGTGCTAAAGAAGGCGGTGAGCCTTGTACTCACGCCTGCCCCTTCCACGAAACGCATGACAACGCCACCAAAATGAAATCCCAGGTGCACTAGACCCAGGGAAACCTCGGCAATAGACGCGCAACTCCGAGAAAGCACGGGCGACGGAGTGGCATGCGTGAGAGTTAGAGGCTGTGCAAGGTGTAAGGGCTAAGCCTTGTACTCACGCCTGCCACTTCCACGAAACACATCACCACGCGACCAAAACTTATTCCCGGGTGAAGTAGATAGTCCCAGGGGAGTTGGGGAGTAGGCGCGCACCTCCTGCCAAATCACGGCAACCGTAGTGGCACGCCTGCGAGTGAGAGGCTGTGCACTATGAGGCACATGTGCTAAAGAAGGCGGTGAGTCTTGTAGTCACGCCTGCCACTTCCACGAAACACATCACCACGCGGCCAAAACTTATTCCCGGGTGCAGTAGATAGTCCCAGGGGAGTTGGCAAGGAATCGCGCACCTCCTGCCAAATCACGCCAGCCGTAGTGGCACGCCTGCGAGTGAGAGGCTGTGCACTGTGAGGCACATGTGCTAAAGAAGGCGGTGAGTCTTGTAGTCACGCCTGCCACTTCCACGAAACACATCACCACGCGGCCAAACCTTATTCCCGCGTGCAGTAGATAGTCCCAGGGGAGTTGGGGAGTAGGCGCGCACCTCCTGCCAGATCACGGCAGCCGTAGTGGCACGCCTGCGAGTGAGAGGCTGTGCACTATGAGGCACATGTGCTAAAGAAGGCGGTGAGCCTTGTACTCACGCCTGCCACTTCCACGAAACGCATGACAACGCCACCAAAATGAAATCCCAGGTGCACTAGACCCAGGGAAACCTCGGCAATAGACGCGCAACTCCGGGAAAGCACGGGCGACGGAGTGGCATGCGTGAGAGTTAGAGGCTGTGCAAGGTGTAAGGGCTAAGCCTTGTACTCACCCCTGCCACTTCCACGAAACACATCACCACGCGGCCAAAACGGATTCCCGGGTGCAGTAGATAGTCCCAGGGGAGTTGGAGAGTAGTCGGGAACCTCCTGCCAAGTCACGGCAGCCGTAGTGGCACGCCTGCGAGTGAGAGGCTGTGCACTGTTAGGCACATGTGCTAAAGAAGGCGGTGAGTCTTGTACTCACGCCTGCCACTTCCTCGGAACACAGCACCACGCGGCCAAAACTTATTCCCGGGTGCAGTAAATAGTCCCGGGGGAGTTGGGGAGTAGGCGCGCACCTCCTGCCAGATCACGGCAGCCGTAGTGGCACGCCTGCGAGTGAGAGGCTGTGCACTATGAGGCACATGTGCTAAAGAAGGCGGTGAGCCTTGTACTCACGCCTGCCACTTCCACGAAACGCATGACAACGCCACCAAAATGAAATCCCAGCTGCACTGCACCCAGGGAAACCTCGGCAATAGACGCGAAACTCCGGGAAAGCACGGGCGACGGAGTGGCATGCGTGAGAGAGAGAGAGGCTGTGCAAGGTGTAAGGGCTGAGCCTTGTAGTCACGCCTGCCACTTCCACGAAACACATCACCACGCAGCCAAAACGGATTCCCGGGTGCAGTAGATAGTCCCAGGGGAGTTGGGGAGTAGGCGCCCACCTCCTGCCAAATCACGGCAGCCGTAGTGGCACGCCTGCGAGTGAGAGGCTCTGCACTATGAGGCACATGTGCTAAAGAAGGCGGTCAGTCTTGTACTCACCCCTGCCACTTCCACAAAACGCATCAGCACGCGGCCAAAATGAAATCCCAGGTGCAATAGACCCAGGGAAACCTCGGCAATAGACGCGCAACTCCGGGAAAGCACGGGCGACGGAGTGGCATGCGTGAGAGTGAGAGACTGTCCAAGGTGTAAGGGCTAAGCCTTGTAGTCACGCCTGCCACTTCCACGAAACACATCACCACGCGGCCAAAAAGGATTCCCGGGTGTAGTAGATAGTCCCAGGGGAGTTGGAGAGTAGTCGAGCACCTCCTGCCAAATCACGGCAGCCATAGTGGCACGCCTCCGAGTGAGAGGCTGTGCACTGTGAGGCACATGTGCTAAAGAAGGCGGTGAGCCTTGTAGTCACGCCTGCCACTTCCACGAAACACATCACCACGCGGCCAAAACTTATTCCCGGGTGCAGTAGATAGTCCCAGGGGAGTTGGGGAATAGGCGCGCACCTCCTACCAAATCACGGCAACCGTAGTGGCACGCCTGCGAGTGAGAGGCTGTCCACTGTGAGGCACATGTGCTAAAGAAGGCGGTGAGTCTTGTAGTCACGCCTGCCACTTCCACGAAACACATCACCACGCGGCCAAAACTTATTCCCGGGTGCAGTAGATAGTCCCAGGGGAGTTGGCAAGTAATCGCGCACCTCCTGCCAAATCACGGCAGCCGTAGTGGCACGCCTGCGAGTGAGTGGCTGTGCACTGTGAGGCACATGTGCTAAAGAAGGCGGTGAGTCTTGTAGTCACGCCTGCCACTTCCACGAAACACATCACCACGCGGCCAAACCTTATTCCCGCGTGCAGTAGATAGTCCCAGGGGAGTTGGGGAGTAGGCGCGCACCTCCTGCCAGATCACGGCAGCCGTAGTGGCACGCCTGCGAGTGAGAGGCTGTGCACTATGAGGCACATGTGCTAAAGAAGGCGGTGAGCCTTGTACTCACGCCTGCCCCTTCAACGAAACGCATGACAACGCCACCAAAATGAAATCCCAGGTGCACTAGACCCAGGGAAACCTCGGCAATAGACGCGCAACTCCGAGAAAGCACGGGCGACGGAGTGGCATGCGTGAGAGTTAGAGGCTGTGCAAGGTGTAAGGGCTAAGCCTTGTACTCACGCCTGCCACTTCCACGAAACACATCACCACGCGACCAAAACTTATTCCCGGGTGAAGTAGATAGTCCCAGGGGAGTTGGGGAGTAGGCGCGCACCTCCTGCCAAATCACGGCAACCGTAGTGGCACGCCTGCGAGTGAGAGGCTGTGCACTATGAGGCACATGTGCTAAAGAAGGCGGTGAGTCTTGTAGTCACGCCTGCCACTTCCACGAAACACATCACCACGCGGCCAAAACTTATTCCCGGGTGCAGTAGATAGTCCCAGGGGAGTTGGCAAGGAATCGCGCACCTCCTGCCAAATCACGGCAGCCGTAGTGGCACGCCTGCGAGTGAGAGGCTGTGCACTGTGAGGCACATGTGCTAAAGAAGGCGGTGAGTCTTGTAGTCACGCCTGCCACTTCCACGAAACACATCACCACGCGGCCAAACCTTATTCCCGCGTGCAGTAGATAGTCCCAGGGGAGTTGGGGAGTAGGCGCGCACCTCCTGCCAGATCACGGCAGCCGTAGTGGCACGCCTGCGAGTGAGAGGCTGTGCACTATGAGGCACATGTGCTAAAGAAGGCGGTGAGCCTTGTACTCACGCCTTCCACTTCCACGAAACGCATGACAACGCCACCAAAATGAAATCCCAGGTGCACTAGACCCAGGGAAACCTCGGCAATAGACGCGCAACTCCGGGAAAGCACGGGCGACGGAGTGGCATGCGTGAGAGTTAGAGGCTGTGCAAGGTGTAAGGGCTAAGCCTTGTACTCACGCCTGCCACTTCCACGAAACACATCACCACACGGCCAAAACGGATTCCCGGGTGCAGTAGATAGTCCCAGGGGAGTTGGAGAGTAGTCGGAAACCTCCTGCCAAGTCACGGCAGCCGTAGTGGCACGCCTGCGAGTGAGAGGCTGTGCACTGTTAGGCACATGTGCTAAAGAAGGCGGTGAGTCTTGTACTCACGCCTGCCACTTCCTCGGAACACAGCACCACGCGGCCAAAACTTATTCCCGGGTGCAGTAAATAGTCCCAGGGGAGTTGGGGAGTAGGCGCGCACCTCCTGCCAGATCACGGCAGCCGTAGTGGCACGCCTGCGAGTGAGAGGCTGTGCACTATGAGGCACATGTGCTAAAGAAGGCGGTGAGCCTTGTACTCACGCCTGCCACTTCCACGAAACGCATGACAACGCCACCAAAATGAAATCCCAGCTGCACTGCACCCAGGGAAACCTCGGCAATAGACGCGAAACTCCGGGAAAGCACGGGCGACGGAGTGGCATGCGTGAGAGAGAGAGAGGCTGTGCAAGGTGTAAGGGCTGAGCCTTGTAGTCACGCCTGCCACTTCCACGAAACACATCACCACGCAGCCAAAACGGATTCCCGGGTGCAGTAGATAGTCCCAGGGGAGTTGGGGAGTAGGCGCCCACCTCCTGCCAAATCACGGCAGCCGTAGTGGCACGCCTGCGAGTGAGAGGCTCTGCACTATGAGGCACATGTGCTAAAGAAGGCGGTCAGTCTTGTACTCACCCCTGCCACTTCCACAAAACGCATCAGCACGCGGCCAAAATGAAATCCCAGGTGCAATAGACCCAGGGAAACCTCGGCAATAGACGCGCAACTCCGGGAAAGCACGGGCGACGGAGTGGCATGCGTGAGAGTGAGAGACTGTCCAAGGTGTAAGGGCTAAGCCTTGTAGTCACGCCTGCCACTTCCACGAAACACATCACCACGCGGCCAAAAAGGATTCCCGGGTGTAGTAGATAGTCCCAGGGGAGTTGGAGAGTAGTCGAGCACCTCCTGCCAAATCACGGCAGCCATAGTGGCACGCCTGCGAGTGAGAGGCTGTGCACTGTGAGGCACATGTGCTAAAGAAGGCGGTGAGCCTTGTAGTCACGCCTGCCACTTCCACGAAACACATCACCACGCGGCCAAAACTTATTCCCGGGTGCAGTAGATAGTCCCAGGGGAGTTGGGGAATAGGCGCGCACCTCCTACCAAATCACGGCAACCGTAGTGGCACGCCTGCGAGTGAGAGGCTGTCCACTGTGAGGCACATGTGCTAAAGAAGGCGGTGAGTCTTGTAGTCACGCCTGCCACTTCCACGAAACACATCACCACGCGGCCAAAACTTATTCCCGGGTGCAGTAGATAGTCCCAGGGGAGTTGGCAAGTAATCGCGCACCTCCTGCCAAATCACGGCAGCCGTAGTGGCACGCCTGCGAGTGAGAGGCTGTGCACTGTGAGGCACATGTGCTAAAGAAGGCGGTGAGTCTTGTAGTCACGCCTGCCACTTCCACGAAACACATCACCACGCGGCCAAACCTTATTCCCGCGTGCAGTAGATAGTCCCAGGGGAGTTGGGGAGTAGGCGCGCACCTCCTGCCAGATCACGGCAGCCGTAGTGGCACGCCTGCGAGTGAGAGGCTGTGCACTATGAGGCACATGTGCTAAAGAAGGCGGTGAGCCTTGTACTCACGCCTGCCCCTTCCACGAAACGCATGACAACGCCACCAAAATGAAATCCCAGGTGCACTAGACCCAGGGAAACCTCGGCAATAGACGCGCAACTCCGAGAAAGCACGGGCGACGGAGTGGCATGCGTGAGAGTTAGAGGCTGTGCAAGGTGTAAGGGCTAAGCCTTGTACTCACGCCTGCCACTTCCACGAAACACATCACCACGCGACCAAAACTTATTCCCGGGTGAAGTAGATAGTCCCAGGGGAGTTGGGGAGTAGGCGCGCACCTCCTGCCAAATCACGGCAACCGTAGTGGCACGCCTGCGAGTGAGAGGCTGTGCACTATGAGGCACATGTGCTAAAGAAGGCGGTGAGTCTTGTAGTCACGCCTGCCACTTCCACGAAACACATCACCACGCGGCCAAACCTTATTCCCGCGTGCAGTAGATAGTCCCAGGGGAGTTGGGGAGTAGGCGCGCACCTCCTGCCAGATCACGGCAGCCGTAGTGGCACGCCTGCGAGTGAGAGGCTGTGCACTATGAGGCACATGTGCTAAAGAAGGCGGTGAGCCTTGTACTCACGCCTGCCACTTCCACGAAACGCATGACAACGCCACCAAAATGAAATCCCAGGTGCACTAGACCCAGGGAAACCTCGGCAATAGACGCGCAACTCCGGGAAAGCACGGGCGACGGAGTGGCATGCGTGAGAGTTAGAGGCTGTGCAAGGTGTAAGGGCTAAGCCTTGTACTCACGCCTGCCACTTCCACGAAACACATCACCACGCGGCCAAAACGGATTCCCGGGTGCAGTAGATAGTCCCAGGGGAGTTGGAGAGTAGTCGGGAACCTCCTGCCAAGTCACGGCAGCCGTAGTGGCACGCCTGCGAGTGAGAGGCTGTGCACTGTTAGGCACATGTGCTAAAGAAGGCGGTGAGTCTTGTACTCACGCCTGCCACTTCCTCGGAACACAGCACCACGCGGCCAAAACTTATTCCCGGGTGCAGTAAATAGTCCCAGGGGAGTTGGGGAGTAGGCGCGCACCTCCTGCCAGATCACGGCAGCCGTAGTGGCACGCCTGCGAGTGAGAGGCTGTGCACTACGAGGCACATGTGCTAAAGAAGGCGGTGAGCCTTGTACTCACGCCTGCCACTTCCACGAAACGCATGACAACGCCACCAAAATGAAATCCCAGCTGCACTGCACCCAGGGAAACCTCGGCAATAGACGCGAAACTCCGGGAAAGCACGGGCGACGGAGTGGCATGCGTGAGAGAGAGAGAGGCTGTGCAAGGTGTAAGGGCTGAGCCTTGTAGTCACGCCTGCCACTTCCACGAAACACATCACCACGCAGCCAAAACGGATTCCCGGGTGCAGTAGATAGTCCCAGGGGAGTTGGGGAGTAGGCGCCCACCTCCTGCCAAATCACGGCAGCCGTAGTGGCACGCCTGCGAGTGAGAGGCTCTGCACTATGAGGCACATGTGCTAAAGAAGGCGGTCAGTCTTGTACTCACCCCTGCCACTTCCACAAAACGCATCAGCACGCGGCCAAAATGAAATCCCAGGTGCAATAGACCCAGGGAAACCTCGGCAATAGACGCGCAACTCCGGGAAAGCACGGGCGACGGAGTGGCATGCGTGAGAGTGAGAGACTGTCCAAGGTGTAAGGGCTAAGCCTTGTAGTCACGCCTGCCACTTCCACGAAACACATCACCACGCGGCCAAAAAGGATTCCCGGGTGTAGTAGATAGTCCCAGGGGAGTTGGAGAGTAGTCGAGCACCTCCTGCCAAATCACGGCAGCCATAGTGGCACGCCTGCGAGTGAGAGGCTGTGCACTGTGAGGCACATGTGCTAAAGAAGGCGGTGAGCCTTGTAGTCACGCCTGCCACTTCCACGAAACACATCACCACGCGGCCAAAACTTATTCCCGGGTGCAGTAGATAGTCCCAGGGGAGTTGGGGAATAGGCGCGCACCTCCTACCAAATCACGGCAACCGTAGTGGCACGCCTGCGAGTAAGAGGCTGTCCACTGTGAGGCACATGTGCTAAAGAAGGCGGTGAGTCTTGTAGTCACGCCTGCCACTTCCACGAAACACATCACCACGCGGCCAAAACTTATTCCCGGGTGCAGTAGATAGTCCCAGGGGAGTTGGCAAGTAATCGCGCACCTCCTGCCAAATCACGGCAGCCGTAGTGGCACGCCTGCGAGTGAGAGGCTGTGCACTGTGAGGCACATGTGCTAAAGAAGGCGGTGAGTCTTGTAGTCACGCCTGCCACTTCCACGAAACACATCACCACGCGGCCAAACCTTATTCCCGCGTGCAGTAGATAGTCCCAGGGGAGTTGGGGAGTAGGCGCGCACCTCCTGCCAGATCACGGCAGCCGTAGTGGCACGCCTGCGAGTGAGAGGCTGTGCACTATGAGGCACATGTGCTAAAGAAGGCGGTGAGCCTTGTACTCACGCCTGCCCCTTCAACGAAACGCATGACAACGCCACCAAAATGAAATCCCAGGTGCACTAGACCCAGGGAAACCTCGGCAATAGACGCGCAACTCCGAGAAAGCACGGGCGACGGAGTGGCATGCGTGAGAGTTAGAGGCTGTGCAAGGTGTAAGGGCTAAGCCTTGTACTCACGCCTGCCACTTCCACGAAACACATCACCACGCGACCAAAACTTATTCCCGGGTGAAGTAGATAGTCCCAGGGGAGTTGGGGAGTAGGCGTGCACCTCCTGCCAAATCACGGCAACCGTAGTGGCACGCCTGCGAGTGAGAGGCTGTGCACTATGAGGCACATGTGCTAAAGAAGGCGGTGAGTCTTGTAGTCACGCCTGCCACTTCCACGAAACACATCACCACGCGGCCAAAACTTATTCCCGGGTGCAGTAGATAGTCCCAGGGGAGTTGGCAAGGAATCGCGCACCTCCTGCCAAATCACGCCAGCCGTAGTGGCACGCCTGCGAGTGAGAGGCTGTGCACTGTGAGGCACATGTGCTAAAGAAGGCGGTGAGTCTTGTAGTCACGCCTGCCACTTCCACGAAACACATCACCACGCGGCCAAACCTTATTCCCGCGTGCAGTAGATAGTCCCAGGGGAGTTGGGGAGTAGGCGCGCACCTCCTGCCAGATCACGGCAGCCGTAGTGGCACGCCTGCGAGTGAGAGGCTGTGCACTATGAGGCACATGTGCTAAAGAAGGCGGTGAGCCTTGTACTCACGCCTGCCACTTCCACGAAACGCATGACAACGCCACCAAAATGAAATCCCAGGTGCACTAGACCCAGGGAAACCTCGGCAATAGACGCGCAACTCCGGAAAAGCACGGGCGACGGAGTGGCATGCGTGAGAGTTAGAGGCTGTGCAAGGTGTAAGGGCTAAGCCTTGTACTCACGCCTGCCACTTCCACGAAACACATCACCACGCGGCCAAAACGGATTCCCGGGTGCAGTAGATAGTCCCAGGGGAGTTGGAGAGTAGTCGGGAACCTCCTGCCAAGTCACGGCAGCCGTAGTGGCACGCCTGCGAGTGAGAGGCTGTGCACTGTTAGGCACATGTGCTAAAGAAGGCGGTGAGTCTTGTACTCACGCCTGCCACTTCCTCGGAACACAGCACCACGCGGCCAAAACTTATTCCCGGGTGCAGTAAATAGTCCCAGGGGAGTTGGGGAGTAGGCGCGCACCTCCTGCCAGATCACGGCAGCCGTAGTGGCACGCCTGCGAGTGAGAGGCTGTGCACTATGAGGCACATGTGCTAAAGAAGGCAGTGAGCCTTGTACTCACGCCTGCCACTTCCACGAAACGCATGACAACGCCACCAAAATGAAATCCCAGCTGCACTGCACCCAGGGAAACCTCGGCAATAGACGCGAAACTCCGGGAAAGCACGGGCGACGGAGTGGCATGCGTGAGAGAGAGAGAGGCTGTGCAAGGTGTAAGGGCTGAGCCTTGTAGTCACGCCTGCCACTTCCACGAAACACATCACCACGCAGCCAAAACGGATTCCCGGGTGCAGTAGATAGTCCCAGGGGAGTTGGGGAGTAGGCGCCCACCTCCTGCCAAATCACGGCAGCCGTAGTGGCACGCCTGCGAGTGAGAGGCTCTGCACTATGAGGCACATGTGCTAAAGAAGGCGGTCAGTCTTGTACTCACCCCTGCCACTTCCACAAAACGCATCAGCACGCGGCCAAAATGAAATCCCAGGTGCAATAGACCCAGGGAAACCTCGGCAATAGACGCGCAACTCCGGGAAAGCACGGGCGACGGAGTGGCATGCGTGAGAGTGAGAGACTGTCCAAGGTGTAAGGGCTAAGCCTTGTAGTCACGCCTGCCACTTCCACGAAACACATCACCACGCGGCCAAAAAGGATTCCCGGGTGTAGTAGATAGTCCCAGGGGAGTTGGAGAGTAGTCGAGCACCTCCTGCCAAATCACGGCAGCCATAGTGGCACGCCTGCGAGTGAGAGGCTGTGCACTGTGAGGCACATGTGCTAAAGAAGGCGGTGAGCCTTGTAGTCACGCCTGCCACTTCCACGAAACACATCACCACGCGGCCAAAACTTATTCCCGGGTGCAGTAGATAGTCCCAGGGGAGTTGGGGAATAGGCGCGCACCTCCTACCAAATCACGGCAACCGTAGTGGCACGCCTGCGAGTGAGAGGCTGTCCACTGTGAGGCACATGTGCTAAAGAAGGCGGTGAGTCTTGTAGTCACGCCTGCCACTTCCACGAAACACATCACCACGCGGCCAAAACTTATTCCCGGGTGCAGTAGATAGTCCCAGGGGAGTTGGCAAGTAATCGCGCACCTCCTGCCAAATCACGGCAGCCGTAGTGGTACGCCTGCGAGTGAGAGGCTGTGCACTGTGAGGCACATGTGCTAAAGAAGGCGGTGAGTCTTGTAGTCACGCCTGCCACTTCCACGAAACACATCACCACGCGGCCAAACCTTATTCCCGCGTGCAGTAGATAGTCCCAGGGGAGTTGGGGAGTAGGCGCGCACCTCCTGCCAGATCACGGCAGCCGTAGTGGCACGCCTGCGAGTGAGAGGCTGTGCACTATGAGGCACATGTGCTAAAGAAGGCGGTGAGCCTTGTACTCACGCCTGCCCCTTCCACGAAACGCATGACAACGCCACCAAAATGAAATCCCAGGTGCACTAGACCCAGGGAAACCTCGGCAATAGACGCGCAACTCCGAGAAAGCACGGGCGACGGAGTGGCATGCGTGAGAGTTAGAGGCTGTGCAAGGTGTAAGGGCTAAGCCTTGTACTCACGCCTGCCACTTCCACGAAACACATCACCACGCGACCAAAACTTATTCCCGGGTGAAGTAGATAGTCCCAGGGGAGTTGGGGAGTAGGCGCGCACCTCCTGCCAAATCACGGCAACCGTAGTGGCACGCCTGCGAGTGAGAGGCTGTGCACTATGAGGCACATGTGCTAAAGAAGGCGGTGAGTCTTGTAGTCACGCCTGCCACTTCCACGAAACACATCACCACGCGGCCAAAACTTATTCCCGGGTGCAGTAGAGAGTCCCAGGGGAGTTGGCAAGGAATCGCGCACCTCCTGCCAAATCACGCCAGCCGTAGTGGCACGCCTGCGAGTGAGAGGCTGTGCACTGTGAGGCACATGTGCTAAAGAAGGCGGTGAGTCTTGTAGTCACGCCTGCCACTTCCACGAAACACATCACCACGCGGCCAAACCTTATTCCCGCGTGCAGTAGATAGTCCCAGGGGAGTTGGGGAGTAGGCGCGCACCTCCTGCCAGATCACGGCAGCCGTAGTGGCACGCCTGCGAGTGAGAGGCTGTGCACTATGAGGCACATGTGCTAAAGAAGGCGGTGAGCCTTGTACTCACGCCTGCCACTTCCACGAAACGCATGACAACGCCACCAAAATGAAATCCCAGGTGCACTAGACCCAGGGAAACCTCGGCAATAGACGCGCAACTCCGGGAAAGCACGGGCGACGGAGTGGCATGCGTGAGAGTTAGAGGCTGTGCAAGGTGTAAGGGCTAAGCCTTGTACTCACGCCTGCCACTTCCACGAAACACATCACCACGCGGCCAAAACGGATTCCCGGGTGCAGTAGATAGTCCCAGGGGAGTTGGAGAGTAGTCGGGAACCTCCTGCCAAGTCACGGCAGCCGTAGTGGCACGCCTGCGAGTGAGAGGCTGTGCACTGTTAGGCACATGTGCTAAAGAAGGCGGTGAGTCTTGTACTCACGCCTGCCACTTCCTCGGAACACAGCACCACGCGGCCAAAACTTATTCCCGGGTGCAGTAAATAGTCCCAGGGGAGTTGGGGAGTAGGCGCGCACCTCCTGCCAGATCACGGCAGCCGTAGTGGCACGCCTGCGAGTGAGAGGCTGTGCACTATGAGGCACATGTGCTAAAGAAGGCGGTGAGCCTTGTACTCACGCCTGCCACTTCCACGAAACGCATGACAACGCCACCAAAATGAAATCCCAGCTGCACTGCACCCAGGGAAACCTCGGCAATAGACGCGAAACTCCGGGAAAGCACGGGCGACGGAGTGGCATGCGTGAGAGAGAGAGAGGCTGTGCAAGGTGTAAGGGCTGAGCCTTGTAGTCACGCCTGCCACTTCCACGAAACACATCACCACGCAGCCAAAACGGATTCCCGGGTGCAGTAGATAGTCCCAGGGGAGTTGGGGAGTAGGCGCCCACCTCCTGCCAAATCACGGCAGCCGTAGTGGCACGCCTGCGAGTGAGAGGCTCTGCACTATGAGGCACATGTGCTAAAGAAGGCGGTCAGTCTTGTACTCACCCCTGCCACTTCCACAAAACGCATCAGCACGCGGCCAAAATGAAATCCCAGGTGCAATAGACCCAGGGAAACCTCGGCAATAGACGCGCAACTCCGGGAAAGCACGGGCGACGGAGTGGCATGCGTGAGAGTGAGAGACTGTCCAAGGTGTAAGGGCTAAGCCTTGTAGTCACGCCTGCCACTTCCACGAAACACATCACCACGCGGCCAAAAAGGATTCCCGGGTGTAGTAGATAGTCCCAGGGGAGTTGGAGAGTAGTCGAGCACCTCCTGCCAAATCACGGCAGCCATAGTGGCACGCCTGCGAGTGAGAGGCTGTGCACTGTGAGGCACATGTGCTAAAGAAGGCGGTGAGCCTTGTAGTCACGCCTGCCACTTCCACGAAACACATCACCACGCGGCCAAAACTTATTCCCGGGTGCAGTAGATAGTCCCAGGGGAGTTGGGGAATAGGCGCGCACCTCCTACCAAATCACGGCAACCGTAGTGGCACGCCTGCGAGTGAGAGGCTGTCCACTGTGAGGCACATGTGCTAAAGAAGGCGGTGAGTCTTGTAGTCACGCCTGCCACTTCCACGAAACACATCACCACGCGGCCAAAACTTATTCCCGGGTGCAGTAGATAGTCCCAGGGGAGTTGGCAAGTAATCGCGCACCTCCTGCCAAATCACGGCAGCCGTAGTGGTACGCCTGCGAGTGAGAGGCTGTGCACTGTGAGGCACATGTGCTAAAGAAGGCGGTGAGTCTTGTAGTCACGCCTGCCACTTCCACGAAACACATCACCACGCGGCCAAACCTTATTCCCGCGTGCAGTAGATAGTCCCAGGGGAGTTGGGGAGTAGGCGCGCACCTCCTGCCAGATCACGGCAGCCGTAGTGGCACGCCTGCGAGTGAGAGGCTGTGCACTATGAGGCACATGTGCTAAAGAAGGCGGTGAGCCTTGTACTCACGCCTGCCCCTTCCACGAAACGCATGACAACGCCACCAAAATGAAATCCCAGGTGCACTAGACCCAGGGAAACCTCGGCAATAGACGCGCAACTCCGAGAAAGCACGGGCGACGGAGTGGCATGCGTGAGAGTTAGAGGCTGTGCAAGGTGTAAGGGCTAAGCCTTGTACTCACGCCTGCCACTTCCACGAAACACATCACCACGCGACCAAAACTTATTCCCGGGTGAAGTAGATAGTCCCAGGGGAGTTGGGGAGTAGGCGCGCACCTCCTGCCAAATCACGGCAACCGTAGTGGCACGCCTGCGAGTGAGAGGCTGTGCACTATGAGGCACATGTGCTAAAGAAGGCGGTGAGTCTTGTAGTCACGCCTGCCACTTCCACGAAACACATCACCACGCGGCCAAAACTTATTCCCGGGTGCAGTAGAGAGTCCCAGGGGAGTTGGCAAGGAATCGCGCACCTCCTGCCAAATCACGCCAGCCGTAGTGGCACGCCTGCGAGTGAGAGGCTGTGCACTGTGAGGCACATGTGCTAAAGAAGGCGGTGAGTCTTGTAGTCACGCCTGCCACTTCCACGAAACACATCACCACGCGGCCAAACCTTATTCCCGCGTGCAGTAGATAGTCCCAGGGGAGTTGGGGAGTAGGCGCGCACCTCCTGCCAGATCACGGCAGCCGTAGTGGCACGCCTGCGAGTGAGAGGCTGTGCACTATGAGGCACATGTGCTAAAGAAGGCGGTGAGCCTTGTACTCACGCCTGCCACTTCCACGAAACGCATGACAACGCCACCAAAATGAAATCCCAGGTGCACTAGACCCAGGGAAACCTCGGCAATAGACGCGCAACTCCGGGAAAGCACGGGCGACGGAGTGGCATGCGTGAGAGTTAGAGGCTGTGCAAGGTGTAAGGGCTAAGCCTTGTACTCACGCCTGCCACTTCCACGAAACACATCACCACGCGGCCAAAACGGATTCCCGGGTGCAGTAGATAGTCCCAGGGGAGTTGGAGAGTAGTCGGGAACCTCCTGCCAAGTCACGGCAGCCGTAGGGCACGCCTGCGAGTGAGAGGCTGTGCACTGTTAGGCACATGTGCTAAAGAAGGCGGTGAGTCTTGTACTCACGCCTGCCACTTCCTCGGAACACAGCACCACGCGGCCAAAACTTATTCCCGGGTGCAGTAAATAGTCCCAGGGGAGTTGGGGAGTAGGCGCGCACCTCCTGCCAGATCACGGCAGCCGTAGTGGCACGCCTGCGAGTGAGAGGCTGTGCACTATGAGGCACATGTGCTAAAGAAGGCGGTGAGCCTTGTACTCACGCCTGCCACTTCCACGAAACGCATGACAACGCCACCAAAATGAAATCCCAGCTGCACTGCACCCAGGGAAACCTCGGCAATAGACGCGAAACTCCGGGAAAGCACGGGCGACGGAGTGGCATGCGTGAGAGAGAGAGAGGCTGTGCAAGGTGTAAGGGCTGAGCCTTGTAGTCACGCCTGCCACTTCCACGAAACACATCACCACGCAGCCAAAACGGATTCCCGGGTGCAGTAGATAGTCCCAGGGGAGTTGGGGAGTAGGCGCCCACCTCCTGCCAAATCACGGCAGCCGTAGTGGCACGCCTGCGAGTGAGAGGCTCTGCACTATGAGGCACATGTGCTAAAGAAGGCGGTCAGTCTTGTACTCACCCCTGCCACTTCCACAAAACGCATCAGCACGCGGCCAAAATGAAATCCCAGGTGCAATAGACCCAGGGAAACCTCGGCAATAGACGCGCAACTCCGGGAAAGCACGGGCGACGGAGTGGCATGCGTGAGAGTGAGAGACTGTCCAAGGTGTAAGGGCTAAGCCTTGTAGTCACGCCTGCCACTTCCACGAAACACATCACCACGCGGCCAAAAAGGATTCCCGGGTGTAGTAGATAGTCCCAGGGGAGTTGGAGAGTAGTCGAGCACCTCCTGCCAAATCACGGCAGCCATAGTGGCACGCCTGCGAGTGAGAGGCTGTGCACTGTGAGGCACATGTGCTAAAGAAGGCGGTGAGCCTTGTAGTAACGCCTGCCACTTCCACGAAACACATCACCACGCGGCCAAAACTTATTCCCGGGTGCAGTAGATAGTCCCAGGGGAGTTGGGGAATAGGCGCGCACCTCCTACCAAATCACGGCAACCGTAGTGGCACGCCTGCGAGTGAGAGGCTGTCCACAGTGAGGCACATGTGCTAAAGAAGGCGGTGAGTCTTGTAGTCACGCCTGCCACTTCCACGAAACACATCACCACGCGGCCAAAACTTATTCCCGGGTGCAGTAGATAGTCCCAGGGGAGTTGGCAAGTAATCGCGCACCTCCTGCCAAATCACGGCAGCCGTAGTGGCACGCCTGCGAGTGAGAGGCTGTGCACTGTGAGGCACATGTGCTAAAGAAGGCGGTGAGTCTTGTAGTCACGCCTGCCACTTCCACGAAACACATCACCACGCGGCCAAACCTTATTCCCGCGTGCAGTAGATAGTCCCAGGGGAGTTGGGGAGTAGGCGCGCACCTCCTGCCAGATCACGGCAGCCGTAGTGGCACGCCTGCGAGTGAGAGGCTGTGCACTATGAGGCACATGTGCTAAAGAAGGCGGTGAGCCTTGTACTCACGCCTGCCCCTTCCACGAAACGCATGACAACGCCACCAAAATGAAATCCCAGGTGCACTAGACCCAGGGAAACCTCGGCAATAGACGCGCAACTCCGAGAAAGCACGGGCGACGGAGTGGCATGCGTGAGAGTTAGAGGCTGTGCAAGGTGTAAGGGCTAAGCCTTGTACTCACGCCTGCCACTTCCACGAAACACATCACCACGCGACCAAAACTTATTCCCGGGTGAAGTAGATAGTCCCAGGGGAGTTGGGGAGTAGGCGCGCACCTCCTGCCAAATCACGGCAACCGTAGTGGCACGCCTGCGAGTGAGAGGCTGTGCACTATGAGGCACATGTGCTAAAGAAGGCGGTGAGTCTTGTAGTCACGCCTGCCACTTCCACGAAACACATCACCACGCGGCCAAAACTTATTCCCGGGTGCAGTAGATAGTCCCAGGGGAGTTGGCAAGGAATCGCGCACCTCCTGCCAAATCACGCCAGCCGTAGTGGCACGCCTGCGAGTGAGAGGCTGTGCACTGTGAGGCACATGTGCTAAAGAAGGCGGTGAGTCTTGTAGTCACGCCTGCCACTTCCACGAAACACATCACCACGCGGCCAAACCTTATTCCCGCGTGCAGTAGATAGTCCCAGGGGAGTTGGGGAGTAGGTGCGCACCTCCTGCCAGATCACGGCAGCCGTAGTGGCACGCCTGCGAGTGAGAGGCTGTGCACTATGAGGCACATGTGCTAAAGAAGGCGGTGAGCCTTGTACTCACGCCTGCCACTTCCACGAAACGCATGACAACGCCACCAAAATGAAATCCCAGGTGCACTAGACCCAGGGAAACCTCGGCAATAGACGCGCAACTCCGGGAAAGCACGGGCGACGGAGTGGCTTGCGTGAGAGTTAGAGGCTGTGCAAGGTGTAAGGGCTAAGCCTTGTACTCACGCCTGCCACTTCCACGAAACACATCACCACGCGGCCAAAACGGATTCCCGGGTGCAGTAGATAGTCCCAGGGGAGTTGGAGAGTAGTCGGGAACCTCCTGCCAAGTCACGGCAGCCGTAGTGGCACGCCTGCGAGTGAGAGGCTGTGCACTGTTAGGCACATGTGCTAAAGAAGGCGGTGAGTCTTGTACTCACGCCTGCCACTTCCTCGGAACACAGCACCACGCGGCCAAAACTTATTCCCGGGTGCAGTAAATAGTCCCAGGGGAGTTGGGGAGTAGGCGCGCACCTCCTGCCAGATCACGGCAGCCGTAGTGGCACGCCTGCGAGTGAGAGGCTGTGCACTATGAGGCACATGTGCTAAAGAAGGCGGTGAGCCTTGTACTCACGCCTGCCACTTCCACGAAACGCATGACAACGCCACCAAAATGAAATCCCAGCTGCACTGCACCCAGGGAAACCTCGGCAATAGACGCGAAACTCCGGGAAAGCACGGGCGACGGAGTGGCATGCGTGAGAGAGAGAGAGGCTGTGCAAGGTGTAAGGGCTGAGCCTTGTAGTCACGCCTGCCACTTCCACGAAACACATCACCACGCAGCCAAAACGGATTCCCGGGTGCAGTAGATAGTCCCAGGGGAGTTGGGGAGTAGGCGCCCACCTCCTGCCAAATCACGGCAGCCGTAGTGGCACGCCTGCGAGTGAGAGGCTCTGCACTATGAGGCACATGTGCTAAAGAAGGCGGTCAGTCTTGTACTCACCCCTGCCACTTCCACAAAACGCATCAGCACGCGGCCAAAATGAAATCCCAGGTGCAATAGACCCAGGGAAACCTCGGCAATAGACGCGCAACTCCGGGAAAGCACGGGCGACGGAGTGGCATGCGTGAGAGTGAGAGACTGTCCAAGGTGTAAGGGCTAAGCCTTGTAGTCACGCCTGCCACTTCCACGAAACACATCACCACGCGGCCAAAAAGGATTCCCGGGTGTAGTAGATAGTCCCAGGGGAGTTGGAGAGTAGTCGAGCACCTCCTGCCAAATCACGGCAGCCATAGTGGCACGCCTGCGAGTGAGAGGCTGTGCACTGTGAGGCACATGTGCTAAAGAAGGCGGTGAGCCTTGTAGTCACGCCTGCCACTTCCACGAAACACATCACCACGCGGCCAAAACTTATTCCCGGGTGCAGTAGATAGTCCCAGGGGAGTTGGGGAATAGGCGCGCACCTCCTACCAAATCACGGCAACCGTAGTGGCACGCCTGCGAGTGAGAGGCTGTCCACTGTGAGGCACATGTGCTAAAGAAGGCGGTGAGTCTTGTAGTCACGCCTGCCACTTCCACGAAACACATCACCACGCGGCCAAAACTTATTCCCGGGTGCAGTAGATAGTCCCAGGGGAGTTGGCAAGTAATCGCGCACCTCCTGCCAAATCACGGCAGCCGTAGTGGCACGCCTGCGAGTGAGAGGCTGTGCACTGTGAGGCACATGTGCTAAAGAAGGCGGTGAGTCTTGTAGTCACGCCTGCCACTTCCACGAAACACATCACCACGCGGCCAAACCTTATTCCCGCGTGCAGTAGATAGTCCCAGGGGAGTTGGGGAGTAGGCGCGCACCTCCTGCCAGATCACGGCAGCCGTAGTGGCACGCCTGCGAGTGAGAGGCTGTGCACTATGAGGCACATGTGCTAAAGAAGGCGGTGAGCCTTGTACTCACGCCTGCCCCTTCCACGAAACGCATGACAACGCCATCAAAATGAAATCCCAGGTGCACTAGACCCAGGGAAACCTCGGCAATAGACGCGCAACTCCGAGAAAGCACGGGCGACGGAGTGGCATGCGTGAGAGTTAGAGGCTGTGCAAGGTGTAAGGGCTAAGCCTTGTACTCACGCCTGCCACTTCCACGAAACACATCACCACGCGACCAAAACTTATTCCCGGGTGAAGTAGATAGTCCCAGGGGAGTTGGGGAGTAGGCGCGCACCTCCTGCCAAATCACGGCAACCGTAGTGGCACGCCTGCGAGTGAGAGGCTGTGCACTATGAGGCACATGTGCTAAAGAAGGCGGTGAGTCTTGTAGTCACGCCTGCCACTTCCACGAAACACATCACCACGCGGCCAAAACTTATTCCCGGGTGCAGTAGATAGTCCCAGGGGAGTTGGCAAGGAATCGCGCACCTCCTGCCAAATCACGCCAGCCGTAGTGGCACGCCTGCGAGTGAGAGGCTGTGCACTGTGAGGCACATGTGCTAAAGAAGGCGGTGAGTCTTGTAGTCACGCCTGCCACTTCCACGAAACACATCACCACGCGGCCAAACCTTATTCCCGCGTGCAGTAGATAGTCCCAGGGGAGTTGGGGAGTAGGCGCGCACCTCCTGCCAGATCACGGCAGCCGTAGTGGCACGCCTGCGAGTGAGAGGCTGTGCACTATGAGGCACATGTGCTAAAGAAGGCGGTGAGCCTTGTACTCACGCCTGCCACTTCCACGAAACGCATGACAACGCCACCAAAATGAAATCCCAGGTGCAGTAGACCCAGGGAAACCTCGGCAATAGACGCGCAACTCCGGGAAAGCACGGGCGACGGAGTGGCTTGCGTGAGAGTTAGAGGCTGTGCAAGGTGTAAGGGCTAAGCCTTGTACTCACGCCTGCCACTTCCACGAAACACATCACCACGCGGCCAAAACGGATTCCCGGGTGCAGTAGATAGTCCCAGGGGAGTTGGAGAGTAGTCGGGAACCTCCTGCCAAGTCACGGCAGCCGTAGTGGCACGCCTGCGAGTGAGAGGCTGTGCACTGTTAGGCACATGTGCTAAAGAAGGCGGTGAGTCTTGTACTCACGCCTGCCACTTCCTCGGAACACAGCACCACGCGGCCAAAACTTATTCCCGGGTGCAGTAAATAGTCCCAGGGGAGTTGGGGAGTAGGCGCGCACCTCCTGCCAGATCACGGCAGCCGTAGTGGCACGCCTGCGAGTGAGAGGCTGTGCACTATGAGGCACATGTGCTAAAGAAGGCGGTGAGCCTTGTACTCACGCCTGCCACTTCCACGAAACGCATGACAACGCCACCAAAATGAAATCCCAGCTGCACTGCACCCAGGGAAACCTCGGCAATAGACGCGAAACTCCGGGAAAGCACGGGCGACGGAGTGGCATGCGTGAGAGAGAGAGAGGCTGTGCAAGGTGTAAGGGCTGAGCCTTGTAGTCACGCCTGCCACTTCCACGAAACACATCACCACGCAGCCAAAACGGATTCCCGGGTGCAGTAGATAGTCCCAGGGGAGTTGGGGAGTAGGCGCCCACCTCCTGCCAAATCACGGCAGCCGTAGTGGCACGCCTGCGAGTGAGAGGCTCTGCACTATGAGGCACATGTGCTAAAGAAGGCGGTCAGTCTTGTACTCACCCCTGCCACTTCCACAAAACGCATCAGCACGCGGCCAAAATGAAATCCCAGGTGCAATAGACCCAGGGAAACCTCGGCAATAGACGCGCAACTCCGGGAAAGCACGGGCGACGGAGTGGCATGCGTGAGAGTGAGAGACTGTCCAAGGTGTAAGGGCTAAGCCTTGTAGTCACGCCTGCCACTTCCACGAAACACATCACCACGCGACCAAAACTTATTCCCGGGTGAAGTAGATAGTCCCAGGGGAGTTGGGGAGTAGGCGCGCACCTCCTGCCAAATCACGGCAACCGTAGTGGCACGCCTGCGAGTGAGAGGCTGTGCACTATGAGGCACATGTGCTAAAGAAGGCGGTGAGTCTTGTAGTCACGCCTGCCACTTCCACGAAACACATCACCACGCGGCCAAAACTTATTCCCGGGTGCAGTAGATAGTCCCAGGGGAGTTGGCAAGGAATCGCGCACCTCCTGCCAAATCACGCCAGCCGTAGTGGCACGCCTGCGAGTGAGAGGCTGTGCACTGTGAGGCACATGTGCTAAAGAAGGCGGTGAGTCTTGTAGTCACGCCTGCCACTTCCACGAAACACATCACCACGCGGCCAAACCTTATTCCCGCGTGCAGTAGATAGTCCCAGGGGAGTTGGGGAGTAGGTGCGCACCTCCTGCCAGATCACGGCAGCCGTAGTGGCACGCCTGCGAGTGAGAGGCTGTGCACTATGAGGCACATGTGCTAAAGAAGGCGGTGAGCCTTGTACTCACGCCTGCCACTTCCACGAAACGCATGACAACGCCACCAAAATGAAATCCCAGGTGCACTAGACCCAGGGAAACCTCGGCAATAGACGCGCAACTCCGGGAAAGCACGGGCGACGGAGTGGCTTGCGTGAGAGTTAGAGGCTGTGCAAGGTGTAAGGGCTAAGCCTTGTACTCACGCCTGCCACTTCCACGAAACACATCACCACGCGGCCAAAACGGATTCCCGGGTGCAGTAGATAGTCCCAGGGGAGTTGGAGAGTAGTCGGGAACCTCCTGCCAAGTCACGGCAGCCGTAGTGGCACGCCTGCGAGTGAGAGGCTGTGCACTGTTAGGCACATGTGCTAAAGAAGGCGGTGAGTCTTGTACTCACGCCTGCCACTTCCTCGGAACACAGCACCACGCGGCCAAAACTTATTCCCGGGTGCAGTAAATAGTCCCAGGGGAGTTGGGGAGTAGGCGCGCACCTCCTGCCAGATCACGGCAGCCGTAGTGGCACGCCTGCGAGTGAGAGGCTGTGCACTATGAGGCACATGTGCTAAAGAAGGCGGTGAGCCTTGTACTCACGCCTGCCACTTCCACGAAACGCATGACAACGCCACCAAAATGAAATCCCAGCTGCACTGCACCCAGGGAAACCTCGGCAATAGACGCGAAACTCCGGGAAAGCACGGGCGACGGAGTGGCATGCGTGAGAGAGAGAGAGGCTGTGCAAGGTGTAAGGGCTGAGCCTTGTAGTCACGCCTGCCACTTCCACGAAACACATCACCACGCAGCCAAAACGGATTCCCGGGTGCAGTAGATAGTCCCAGGGGAGTTGGGGAGTAGGCGCCCACCTCCTGCCAAATCACGGCAGCCGTAGTGGCACGCCTGCGAGTGAGAGGCTCTGCACTATGAGGCACATGTGCTAAAGAAGGCGGTCAGTCTTGTACTCACCCCTGCCACTTCCACAAAACGCATCAGCACGCGGCCAAAATGAAATCCCAGGTGCAATAGACCCAGGGAAACCTCGGCAATAGACGCGCAACTCCGGGAAAGCACGGGCGACGGAGTGGCATGCGTGAGAGTGAGAGACTGTCCAAGGTGTAAGGGCTAAGCCTTGTAGTCACGCCTGCCACTTCCACGAAACACATCACCACGCGGCCAAAAAGGATTCCCGGGTGTAGTAGATAGTCCCAGGGGAGTTGGAGAGTAGTCGAGCACCTCCTGCCAAATCACGGCAGCCATAGTGGCACGCCTGCGAGTGAGAGGCTGTGCACTGTGAGGCACATGTGCTAAAGAAGGCGGTGAGCCTTGTAGTCACGCCTGCCACTTCCACGAAACACATCACCACGCGGCCAAAACTTATTCCCGGGTGCAGTAGATAGTCCCAGGGGAGTTGGGGAATAGGCGCGCACCTCCTACCAAATCACGGCAACCGTAGTGGCACGCCTGCGAGTGAGAGGCTGTCCACTGTGAGGCACATGTGCTAAAGAAGGCGGTGAGTCTTGTAGTCACGCCTGCCACTTCCACGAAACACATCACCACGCGGCCAAAACTTATTCCCGGGTGCAGTAGATAGTCCCAGGGGAGTTGGCAAGTAATCGCGCACCTCCTGCCAAATCACGGCAGCCGTAGTGGCACGCCTGCGAGTGAGAGGCTGTGCACTGTGAGGCACATGTGCTAAAGAAGGCGGTGAGTCTTGTAGTCACGCCTGCCACTTCCACGAAACACATCACCACGCGGCCAAACCTTATTCCCGCGTGCAGTAGATAGTCCCAGGGGAGTTGGGGAGTAGGCGCGCACCTCCTGCCAGATCACGGCAGCCGTAGTGGCACGCCTGCGAGTGAGAGGCTGTGCACTATGAGGCACATGTGCTAAAGAAGGCGGTGAGCCTTGTACTCACGCCTGCCCCTTCCACGAAACGCATGACAACGCCATCAAAATGAAATCCCAGGTGCACTAGACCCAGGGAAACCTCGGCAATAGACGCGCAACTCCGAGAAAGCACGGGCGACGGAGTGGCATGCGTGAGAGTTAGAGGCTGTGCAAGGTGTAAGGGCTAAGCCTTGTACTCACGCCTGCCACTTCCACGAAACACATCACCACGCGACCAAAACTTATTCCCGGGTGAAGTAGATAGTCCCAGGGGAGTTGGGGAGTAGGCGCGCACCTCCTGCCAAATCACGGCAACCGTAGTGGCACGCCTGCGAGTGAGAGGCTGTGCACTATGAGGCACATGTGCTAAAGAAGGCGGTGAGTCTTGTAGTCACGCCTGCCACTTCCACGAAACACATCACCACGCGGCCAAAACTTATTCCCGGGTGCAGTAGATAGTCCCAGGGGAGTTGGCAAGGAATCGCGCACCTCCTGCCAAATCACGCCAGCCGTAGTGGCACGCCTGCGAGTGAGAGGCTGTGCACTGTGAGGCACATGTGCTAAAGAAGGCGGTGAGTCTTGTAGTCACGCCTGCCACTTCCACGAAACACATCACCACGCGGCCAAACCTTATTCCCGCGTGCAGTAGATAGTCCCAGGGGAGTTGGGGAGTAGGCGCGCACCTCCTGCCAGATCACGGCAGCCGTAGTGGCACGCCTGCGAGTGAGAGGCTGTGCACTATGAGGCACATGTGCTAAAGAAGGCGGTGAGCCTTGTACTCACGCCTGCCACTTCCACGAAACGCATGACAACGCCACCAAAATGAAATCCCAGGTGCAGTAGACCCAGGGAAACCTCGGCAATAGACGCGCAACTCCGGGAAAGCACGGGCGACGGAGTGGCTTGCGTGAGAGTTAGAGGCTGTGCAAGGTGTAAGGGCTAAGCCTTGTACTCACGCCTGCCACTTCCACGAAACACATCACCACGCGGCCAAAACGGATTCCCGGGTGCAGTAGATAGTCCCAGGGGAGTTGGAGAGTAGTCGGGAACCTCCTGCCAAGTCACGGCAGCCGTAGTGGCACGCCTGCGAGTGAGAGGCTGTGCACTGTTAGGCACATGTGCTAAAGAAGGCGGTGAGTCTTGTACTCACGCCTGCCACTTCCTCGGAACACAGCACCACGCGGCCAAAACTTATTCCCGGGTGCAGTAAATAGTCCCAGGGGAGTTGGGGAGTAGGCGCGCACCTCCTGCCAGATCACGGCAGCCGTAGTGGCACGCCTGCGAGTGAGAGGCTGTGCACTATGAGGCACATGTGCTAAAGAAGGCGGTGAGCCTTGTACTCACGCCTGCCACTTCCACGAAACGCATGACAACGCCACCAAAATGAAATCCCAGCTGCACTGCACCCAGGGAAACCTCGGCAATAGACGCGAAACTCCGGGAAAGCACGGGCGACGGAGTGGCATGCGTGAGAGAGAGAGAGGCTGTGCAAGGTGTAAGGGCTGAGCCTTGTAGTCACGCCTGCCACTTCCACGAAACACATCACCACGCAGCCAAAACGGATTCCCGGGTGCAGTAGATAGTCCCAGGGGAGTTGGGGAGTAGGCGCCCACCTCCTGCCAAATCACGGCAGCCGTAGTGGCACGCCTGCGAGTGAGAGGCTCTGCACTATGAGGCACATGTGCTAAAGAAGGCGGTCAGTCTTGTACTCACCCCTGCCACTTCCACAAAACGCATCAGCACGCGGCCAAAATGAAATCCCAGGTGCAATAGACCCAGGGAAACCTCGGCAATAGACGCGCAACTCCGGGAAAGCACGGGCGACGGAGTGGCATGCGTGAGAGTGAGAGACTGTCCAAGGTGTAAGGGCTAAGCCTTGTAGTCACGCCTGCCACTTCCACGAAACACATCACCACGCGGCCAAAAAGGATTCCCGGGTGTAGTAGATAGTCCCAGGGGAGTTGGAGAGTAGTCGAGCACCTCCTGCCAAATCACGGCAGCCATAGTGGCACGCCTGCGAGTGAGAGGCTGTGCACTGTGAGGCACATGTGCTAAAGAAGGCGGTGAGCCTTGTAGTCACGCCTGCCACTTCCACGAAACACATCACCACGCGGCCAAAACTTACTCCCGGGTGCAGTAGATAGTCCCAGGGGAGTTGGGGAATAGGCGCGCACCTCCTACCAAATCACGGCAACCGTAGTGGCACGCCTGCGAGTGAGAGGCTGTGCACTGTGAGGCACATGTGCTAAAGAAGGCGGTGAGTCTTGTAGTCACGCCTGCCACTTCCACGAAACACATCACCACGCGGCCAAAACTTATTCCCGGGTGCAGTAGATAGTCCCAGGGGAGTTGGCAAGGAATCGCGCACCTCCTGCCAAATCACGCCAGCCGTAGTGGCACGCCTGCGAGTGAGAGGCTGTGCACTGTGAGGCACATGTGCTAAAGAAGGCGGTGAGTCTTGTAGTCACGCCTGCCACTTCCACGAAACACATCACCACGCGGCCAAACCTTATTCCCGCGTGCAGTAGATAGTCCCAGGGGAGTTGGGGAGTAGGCGCGCACCTCCTGCCAGATCACGGCAGCCGTAGTGGCACGCCTGCGAGTGAGAGGCTGTGCACTATGAGGCACATGTGCTAAAGAAGGCGGTGAGCCTTGTACTCACGCCTGCCACTTCCACGAAACGCATGACAACGCCACCAAAATGAAATCCCAGGTGCACTAGACCCAGGGAAACCTCGGCAATAGACGCGCAACTCCGGGAAAGCACGGGCGACGGAGTGGCATGCGTGAGAGTTAGAGGCTGTGCAAGGTGTAAGGGCTAAGCCTTGTACTCACGCCTGCCACTTCCACGAAACACATCACCACGCGGCCAAAACGGATTCCCGGGTGCAGTAGATAGTCCCAGGGGAGTTGGAGAGTAGTCGGGAACCTCCTGCCAAGTCACGGCAGCCGTAGTGGCACGCCTGCGAGTGAGAGGCTGTGCACTGTTAGGCACATGTGCTAAAGAAGGCGGTGAGTCTTGTACTCACGCCTGCCACTTCCTCGGAACACAGCACCACGCGGCCAAAACTTATTCCCGGGTGCAGTAAATAGTCCCAGGGGAGTTGGGGAGTAGGCGCGCACCTCCTGCCAGATCACGGCAGCCGTAGTGGCACGCCTGCTAGTGAGAGGCTGTGCACTATGAGGCACATGTGCTAAAGAAGGCGGTGAGCCTTGTACTCACGCCTGCCACTTCCACGAAACGCATGACAACGCCACCAAAATGAAATCCCAGCTGCACTGCACCCAGGGAAACCTCGGCAATAGACGCGAAACTCCGGGAAAGCACGGGCGACGGAGTGGCATGCGTGAGAGAGAGAGAGGCTGTGCAAGGTGTAAGGGCTGAGCCTTGTAGTCACGCCTGCCACTTCCACGAAACACATCACCACGCAGCCAAAACGGATTCCCGGGTGCAGTAGATAGTCCCAGGGGAGTTGGGGAGTAGGCGCCCACCTCCTGCCAAATCACGGCAGCCGTAGTGGCACGCCTGCGAGTGAGAGGCTCTGCACTATGAGGCACATGTGCTAAAGAAGGCGGTCAGTCTTGTACTCACCCCTGCCACTTCCACAAAACGCATCAGCACGCGGCCAAAATGAAATCCCAGGTGCAATAGACCCAGGGAAACCTCGGCAATAGACGCGCAACTCCGGGAAAGCACGGGCGACGCAGTGGCATGCGTGAGAGTGAGAGACTGTCCAAGGTGTAAGGGCTAAGCCTTGTAGTCACGCCTGCCACTTCCACGAAACACATCACCACGCGGCCAAAAAGGATTCCCGGGTGTAGTAGATAGTCCCAGGGGAGTTGGAGAGTAGTCGAGCACCTCCTGCCAAGTCACGGCAGCCATAGTGGCACGCCTGCGAGTGAGAGGCTGTGCACTGTGAGGCACATGTGCTAAAGAAGGCGGTGAGCCTTGTAGTCACGCCTGCCACTTCCACGAAACACATCACCACGCGGCCAAAACTTATTCCCGGGTGCAGTAGATAGTCTCAGGGGAGTTGGGGAATAGGCGCGCACCTCTTACCAAATCACGGCAACCGTAGTGGCACGCCTGCGAGTGAGAGGCTGTCCACTGTGAGGCACATGTGCTAAAGAAGGCGGTGAGTCTTGTAGTCACGCCTGCCACTTCCACGAAACACATCACCACGCGGCCAAAACTTATTCCCGGGTGCAGTAGATAGTCCCAGGGGAGTTGGCAAGTAATCGCGCACCTCCTGCCAAATCACGGCAGCCGTAGTGGCACGCCTGCGAGTGAGAGGCTGTGCACTGTGAGGCACATGTGCTAAAGAAGGCGGTGAGTCTTGTAGTCACGCCTGCCACTTCCACGAAACACATCACCACGCGGCCAAACCTTATTCCCGCGTGCAGTAGATAGTCCCAGGGGAGTTGGGGAGTAGGCGCGCACCTCTTGCCAGATCACGGCAGCCGTAGTGGAACGCCTGCGAGTGAGAGGCTGTGCACTATGAGGCACATGTGCTAAAGAAGGCGGTGAGCCTTGTACTCACGCCTGCCCCTTCCACGAAACGCATGACAACGCCACCAAAATGAAATCCCAGGTGCACTAGACCCAGGGAAACCTCGGCAATAGACGCGCAACTCCGAGAAAGCACGGGCGACGGAGTGGCATGCGTGAGAGTTAGAGGCTGTGCAAGGTGTAAGGGCTAAGCCTTGTACTCACGCCTGCCACTTCCACGAAACACATCACCACGCGACCAAAACTTATTCCCGGGTGAAGTAGATAGTCCCAGGGGAGTTGGGGAGTAGGCGCGCACCTCCTGCCAAATCACGGCAACCGTAGTGGCACGCCTGCGAGTGAGAGGCTGTGCACTATGAGGCACATGTGCTAAAGAAGGCGGTGAGTCTTGTAGTCACGCCTGCCACTTCCACGAAACACATCACCACGCGGCCAAAACTTATTCCCGGGTGCAGTAGATAGTCCCAGGGGAGTTGGCAAGAAATCGCGCACCTCCTGCCAAATCACGCCAGCCGTAGTGGCACGCCTGCGAGTGAGAGGCTGTGCACTGTGAGGCACATGTGCTAAAGAAGGCGGTGAGTCTTGTAGTCACGCCTGCCACTTCCACGAAACACATCACCACGCGGCCAAACCTTATTCCCGCGTGCAGTAGATAGTCCCAGGGGAGTTGGGGAGTAGGCGCGCACCTCCTGCCAGATCACGGCAGCCGTAGTGGCACGCCTGCGAGTGAGAGGCTGTGCACTATGAGGCACATGTGCTAAAGAAGGCGGTGAGCCTTGTACTCACGCCTGCCACTTCCACGAAACGCATGACAACGCCACCAAAATGAAATCCCAGGTGCACTAGACCCAGGGAAACCTCGGCAATAGACGCGCAACTCCGGGAAAGCACGGGCGACGGAGTGGCATGCGTGAGAGTTAGAGGCTGTGCAAGGTGTAAGGGCTAAGCCTTGTACTCACGCCTGCCACTTCCACGAAACACATCACCACGCGGCCAAAACGGATTCCCGGGTGCAGTAGATAGTCCCAGGGGAGTTGGAGAGTAGTCGAAAACCTCCTGCCAAGTCACGGCAGCCGTAGTGGCACGCCTGCGAGTGAGAGGCTGTGCACTGTTAGGCACATGTGCTAAAGAAGGCGGTGAGTCTTGTACTCACGCCTGCCACTTCCTCGGAACACAGCACCACGCGGCCAAAACTTATTCCCGGGTGCAGTAAATAGTCCCAGGGGAGTTGGGGAGTAGGCGCGCACCTCCTGCCAGATCACGGCAGCCGTAGTGGCACGCCTGCGAGTGAGAGGCTGTGCACTATGAGGCACATGTGCTAAAGAAGGCGGTGAGCCTTGTACTCACGCCTGCCACTTCCACGAAACGCATGACAACGCCACCAAAATGAAATCCCAGCTGCACTGCACCCAGGGAAACCTCGGCAATAGACGCGAAACTCCGGGAAAGCACGGGCGACGGAGTGGCATGCGTGAGAGAGAGAGAGGCTGTGCAAGGTGTAAGGGCTGAGCCTTGTAGTCACGCCTGCCACTTCCACGAAACACATCACCACGCAGCCAAAACGGATTCCCGGGTGCAGTAGATAGTCCCAGGGGAGTTGGGGAGTAGGCGCCCACCTCCTGCCAAATCACGGCAGCCGTAGTGGCACGCCTGCGAGTGAGAGGCTCTGCACTATGAGGCACATGTGCTAAAGAAGGCGGTCAGTCTTGTACTCACCCCTGCCACTTCCACAAAACGCATCAGCACGCGGCCAAAATGAAATCCCAGGTGCAATAGACCCAGGGAAACCTCGGCAATAGACGCGCAACTCCGGGAAAGCACGGGCGACGGAGTGGCATGCGTGAGAGTGAGAGACTGTCCAAGGTGTAAGGGCTAAGCCTTGTAGTCACGCCTGCCACTTCCACGAAACACATCACCACGCGGCCAAAAAGGATTCCCGGGTGTAGTAGATAGTCCCAGGGGAGTTGGAGAGTAGTCGAGCACCTCCTGCCAAATCACGGCAGCCATAGTGGCACGCCTGCGAGTGAGAGGCTGTGCACTGTGAGGCACATGTGCTAAAGAAGGCGGTGAGCCTTGTAGTCACGCCTGCCACTTCCACGAAACACATCACCACGCGGCCAAAACTTATTCCCGGGTGCAGTAGATAGTCCCAGGGGAGTTGGGGAATAGGCGCGCACCTCCTACCAAATCACGGCAACCGTAGTGGCACGCCTGCGAGTGAGAGGCTGTCCACTGTGAGGCACATGTGCTAAAGAAGGCGGTGAGTCTTGTAGTCACGCCTGCCACTTCCACGAAACACATCACCACGCGGCCAAAACTTATTCCCGGGTGCAGTAGATAGTCCCAGGGGAGTTGGCAAGGAATCGCGCACCTCCTGCCAAATCACGCCAGCCGTAGTGGCACGCCTGCGAGTGAGAGGCTGTGCACTGTGAGGCACATGTGCTAAAGAAGGCGGTGAGTCTTGTAGTCACGCCTGCCACTTCCACGAAACACATCACCACGCGGCCAAACCTTATTCCCGCGTGCAGTAGATAGTCCCAGGGGAGTTGGGGAGTAGGCGCGCACCTCCTGCCAGATCACGGCAGCCGTAGTGGCACGCCTGCGAGTGAGAGGCTGTGCACTATGAGGCACACGTGCTAAAGAAGGCGGTGAGCCTTGTACTCACGCCTGCCCCTTCCACGAAACGCATGACAACGCCACCAAAATGAAATCCCAGGTGCACTAGACCCAGGGAAACCTCGGCAATAGACGCGCAACTCCGAGAAAGCACGGGCGACGGAGTGGCATGCGTGAGAGTTAGAGGCTGTGCAAGGTGTAAGGGCTAAGCCTTGTACTCACGCCTGCCACTTCCACGAAACACATCACCACGCGACCAAAACTTATTCCCGGGTGAAGTACATAGTCCCAGGGGAGTTGGGGAGTAGGCGCGCACCTCCTGCCAAATCACGGCAACCGTAGTGGCACGCCTGCGAGTGAGAGGCTGTGCACTATGAGGCACATGTGCTAAAGAAGGCGGTGAGTCTTGTAGTCACGCCTGCCACTTCCACGAAACACATCACCACGCGGCCAAAACTTATTCCCGGGTGCAGTAGATAGTCCCAGGGGAGTTGGCAAGGAATCGCGCACCTCCTGCCAAATCACGCCAGCCGTAGTGGCACGCCTGCGAGTGAGAGGCTTTGCACTGTGAGGCACATGTGCTAAAGAAGGCGGTGAGTCTTGTAGTCACGCCTGCCACTTCCACGAAACACATCACCACGCGGCCAAACCTTATTCCCGCGTGCAGTAGATAGTCCCAGGGGAGTTGGGGAGTAGGCGCGCACCTCCTGCCAGATCACGGCAGCCGTAGTGGCACGCCTGCGAGTGAGAGGCTGTGCACTATGAGGCACATGTGCTAAAGAAGGCGGTGAGCCTTGTACTCACGCCTGCCACTTCCACGAAACGCATGACAACGCCACCAAAATGAAATCCCAGGTGCACTAGACCCAGGGAAACCTCGGCAATAGACGCGCAACTCCGGGAAAGCACGGGCGACGGAGTGGCATGCGTGAGAGTTAGAGGCTGTGCAAGGTGTAAGGGCTAAGCCTTGTACTCACGCCTGCCACTTCCACGAAACACATCACCACGCGGCCAAAACGGATTCCCGGGTGCAGTAGATAGTCCCAGGGGAGTTGGAGAGTAGTCGGAAACCTCCTGCCAAGTCACGGCAGCCGTAGTGGCACGCCTGCGAGTGAGAGGCTGTGCACTGTTAGGCACATGTGCTAAAGAAGGCGGTGAGTCTTGTACTCACGCCTGCCACTTCCTCGGAACACAGCACCACGCGGCCAAAACTTATTCCCGGGTGCAGTAAATAGTCCCAGGGGAGTTGGGGAGTAGGCGCGCACCTCCTGCCAGATCACGGCAGCCGTAGTGGCACGCCTGCGAGTGAGAGGCTGTGCACTATGAGGCACATGTGCTAAAGAAGGCGGTGAGCCTTGTACTCACGCCTGCCACTTCCACGAAACGCATGACAACGCCACCAAAATGAAATCCCAGCTGCACTGCACCCAGGGAAACCTCGGCAATAGACGCGAAACTCCGGGAAAGCACGGGCGACGGAGTGGCATGCGTGAGAGAGAGAGAGGCTGTGCAAGGTGTAAGGGCTGAGCCTTGTAGTCACGCCTGCCACTTCCACGAAACACATCACCACGCAGCCAAAACGGATTCCCGGGTGCAGTAGATAGTCCCAGGGGAGTTGGGGAGTAGGCGCCCACCTCCTGCCAAATCACGGCAGCCGTAGTGGCACGCCTGCGAGTGAGAGGCTCTGCACTATGAGGCACATGTGCTAAAGAAGGCGGTCAGTCTTGTACTCACCCCTGCCACTTCCACAAAACGCATCAGCACGCGGCCAAAATGAAATCCCAGGTGCAATAGACCCAGGGAAACCTCGGCAATAGACGCGCAACTCCGGGAAAGCACGGGCGACGGAGTGGCATGCGTGAGAGTGAGAGACTGTCCAAGGTGTAAGGGCTAAGCCTTGTAGTCACGCCTGCCACTTCCACGAAACACATCACCACGCGGCCAAAAAGGATTCCCGGGTGTAGTAGATAGTCCCAGGGGAGTTGGAGAGTAGTCGAGCACCTCCTGCCAAATCACGGCAGCCATAGTGGCACGCCTGCGAGTGAGAGGCTGTGCACTGTGAGGCACATGTGCTAAAGAAGGCGGTGAGCCTTGTAGTCACGCCTGCCACTTCCACGAAACACATCACCACGCGGCCAAAACTTATTCCCGGGTGCAGTAGATAGTCCCAGGGGAGTTGGGGAATAGGCGCGCACCTCCTACCAAATCACGGCAACCGTAGTGGCACGCCTGCGAGTGAGAGGCTGTCCACTGTGAGGCACATGTGCTAAAGAAGGCGGTGAGTCTTGTAGTCACGCCTGCCACTTCCACGAAACACATCACCACGCGGCCAAAACTTATTCCCGGGTGCAGTAGATAGTCCCAGGGGAGTTGGCAAGGAATCGCGCACCTCCTGCCAAATCACGCCAGCCGTAGTGGCACGCCTGCGAGTGAGAGGCTGTGCACTGTGAGGCACATGTGCTAAAGAAGGCGGTGAGTCTTGTAGTCACGCCTGCCACTTCCACGAAACACATCACCACGCGGCCAAACCTTATTCCCGCGTGCAGTAGATAGTCCCAGGGGAGTTGGGGAGTAGGCGCGCACCTCCTGCCAGATCACGGCAGCCGTAGTGGCACGCCTGCGAGTGAGAGGCTGTGCACTATGAGGCACATGTGCTAAAGAAGGCGGTGAGCCTTGTACTCACGCCTGCCACTTCCACGAAACGCATGACAACGCCACCAAAATGAAATCCCAGGTGCACTAGACCCAGGGAAACCTCGGCAATAGACGCGCAACTCCGGGAAAGCACGGGCGACGGAGTGGCATGCGTGAGAGTTAGAGGCTGTGCAAGGTGTAAGGGCTAAGCCTTGTACTCACGCCTGCCACTTCCACGAAACACATCACCACGCGGCCAAAACGGATTCCCGGGTGCAGTAGATAGTCCCAGGGGAGTTGGAGAGTAGTCGGGAACCTCCTGCCAAGTCACGGCAGCCGTAGTGGCACGCCTGCGAGTGAGAGGCTGTGCACTGTTAGGCACATGTGCTAAAGAAGGCGGTGAGTCTTGTACTCACGCCTGCCACTTCCTCGGAACACAGCACCACGCGGCCAAAACTTATTCCCGGGTGCAGTAAATAGTCCCAGGGGAGTTGGGGAGTAGGCGCGCACCTCCTGCCAGATCACGGCAGCCGTAGTGGCACGCCTGCGAGTGAGAGGCTGTGCACTATGAGGCACATGTGCTAAAGAAGGCGGTGAGCCTTGTACTCACGCCTGCCACTTCCACGAAACGCATGACAACGCCACCAAAATGAAATCCCAGCTGCACTGCACCCAGGGAAACCTCGGCAATAGACGCGAAACTCCGGGAAAGCACGGGCGACGGAGTGGCATGCGTGAGAGAGAGAGAGGCTGTGCAAGGTGTAAGGGCTGAGCCTTGTAGTCACGCCTGCCACTTCCACGAAACACATCACCACGCAGCCAAAACGGATTCCCGGGTGCAGTAGATAGTCCCAGGGGAGTTGGGGAGTAGGCGCCCACCTCCTGCCAAATCACGGCAGCCGTAGTGGCACGCCTGCGAGTGAGAGGCTCTGCACTATGAGGCACATGTGCTAAAGAAGGCGGTCAGTCTTGTACTCACCCCTGCCACTTCAACAAAACGCATCAGCACGCGGCCAAAATGAAATCCCAGGTGCAATAGACCCAGGGAAACCTCGGCAATAGACGCGCAACTCCGGGAAAGCACGGGCGACGGAGTGGCATGCGTGAGAGTGAGAGACTGTCCAAGGTGTAAGGGCTAAGCCTTGTAGTCACGCCTGCCACTTCCACGAAACACATCACCACGCGGCCAAAAAGGATTCCCGGGTGTAGTAGATAGTCCCAGGGGAGTTGGAGAGTAGTCGAGCACCTCCTGCCAAATCACGGCAGCCATAGTGGCACGCCTGCGAGTGAGAGGCTGTGCACTGTGAGGCACATGTGCTAAAGAAGGCGGTGAGCCTTGTAGTCACGCCTGCCACTTCCACGAAACACATCACCACGCGGCCAAAACTTATTCCCGGGTGCAGTAGATAGTCCCAGGGGAGTTGGGGAATAGGCGCGCACCTCCTACCAAATCACGGCAACCGTAGTGGCACGCCTGCGAGTGAGAGGCTGTCCACTGTGAGGCACATGTGCTAAAGAAGGCGGTGAGTCTTGTAGTCACGCCTGCCACTTCCACGAAACACATCACCACGCGGCCAAAACTTATTCCCGGGTGCAGTAGATAGTCCCAGGGGAGTTGGCAAGTAATCGCGCACCTCCTGCCAAATCACGGCAGCCGTAGTGGCACGCCTGCGAGTGAGAGGCTTTGCACTGTGAGGCACATGTGCTAAAGAAGGCGGTGAGTCTTGTAGTCACGCCTGCCACTTCCACGAAACACATCACCACGCGGCCAAACCTTATTCCCGCGTGCAGTAGATAGTCCCAGGGGAGTTGGGGAGTAGGCGCGCACCTCCTGCCAGATCACGGCAGCCGTAGTGGCACGCCTGCGAGTGAGAGGCTGTGCACTATGAGGCACATGTGCTAAAGAAGGCGGTGAGCCTTGTACTCACGCCTGCCCCTTCCACGAAACGCATGACAACGCCACCAAAATGAAATCCCAGGTGCACTAGACCCAGGGAAACCTCGGCAATAGACGCGCAACTCCGAGAAAGCACGGGCGACGGAGTGGCATGCGTGAGAGTTAGAGGCTGTGCAAGGTGTAAGGGCTAAGCCTTGTACTCACGCCTGCCACTTCCACGAAACACATCACCACGCGACCAAAACTTATTCCCGGGTGAAGTAGATAGTCCCAGGGGAGTTGGGGAGTAGGCGCGCACCTCCTGCCAAATCACGGCAACCGTAGTGGCACGCCTGCGAGTGAGAGGCTGTGCACTATGAGGCACATGTGCTAAAGAAGGCGGTGAGTCTTGTAGTCACGCCTGCCACTTCCACGAAACACATCACCACGCGGCCAAAACTTACTCCCGGGTGCAGTAGATAGTCCCAGGGGAGTTGGCAAGGAATCGCGCACCTCCTGCCAAATCACGCCAGCCGTAGTGGCACGCCTGCGAGTGAGAGGCTGTGCACTGTGAGGCACATGTGCTAAAGAAGGCGGTGAGTCTTGTAGTCACGCCTGCCACTTCCACGAAACACATCACCACGCGGCCAAACCTTATTCCCGCGTGCAGTAGATAGTCCCAGGGGAGTTGGGGAGTAGGCGCGCACCTCCTGCCAGATCACGGCAGCCGTAGTGGCACGCCTGCGAGTGAGAGGCTGTGCACTATGAGGCACATGTGCTAAAGAAGGCGGTGAGCCTTGTACTCACGCCTGCCACTTCCACGAAACGCATGACAACGCCACCAAAATGAAATGCCAGGTGCACTAGACCCAGGGAAACCTCGGCAATAGACGCGCAACTCCGGGAAAGCACGGGCGACGGAGTGGCATGCGTGAGAGTTAGAGGCTGTGCAAGGTGTAAGGGCTAAGCCTTGTACTCACGCCTGCCACTTCCACAAAACACATCACCACGCGGCCAAAACGGATTCCCGGGTGCAGTAGATAGTCCCAGGGGAGTTGGAGAGTAGTCGGGAACCTCCTGCCAAGTCACGGCAGCCGTAGTGGCACGCCTGCGAGTGAGAGGCTGTGCACTGTTAGGCACATGTGCTAAAGAAGGCGGTGAGTCTTGTACTCACGCCTGCAACTTCCTCGGAACACAGCACCACGCGGCCAAAACTTATTCCCGGGTGCAGTAAATAGTCCCAGGGGAGTTGGGGAGTAGGCGCGCACCTCCTGCCAGATCACGGCAGCCGTAGTGGCACGCCTGCGAGTGAGAGGCTGTGCACTATGAGGCACATGTGCTAAAGAAGGCGGTGAGCCTTGTACTCACGCCTGCCACTTCCACGAAACGCATGACAACGCCACCAAAATGAAATCCCAGCTGCACTGCACCCAGGGAAACCTCGGCAATAGACGCGAAACTCCGGGAAAGCACGGGCGACGGAGTGGCATGCGTGAGAGAGAGAGAGGCTGTGCAAGGTGTAAGGGCTGAGCCTTGTAGTCACGCCTGCCACTTCCACGAAACACATCACCACGCAGCCAAAACGGATTCCCGGGTGCAGTAGATAGTCCCAGGGGAGTTGGGGAGTAGGCGCCCACCTCCTGCCAAATCACGGCAGCCGTAGTGGCACGCCTGCGAGTGAGAGGCTCTGCACTATGAGGCACATGTGCTAAAGAAGGCGGTCAGTCTTGTACTCACCCCTGCCACTTCCACAAAACGCATCAGCACGCGGCCAAAATGAAATCCCAGGTGCAATAGACCCAGGGAAACCTCGGCAATAGACGCGCAACTCCGGGAAAGCACGGGCGACGGAGTGGCATGCGTGAGAGTGAGAGACTGTCCAAGGTGTAAGGGCTAAGCCTTGTAGTCACGCCTGCCACTTCCACGAAACACATCACCACGCGGCCAAAAAGGATTCCCGGGTGTAGTAGATAGTCCCAGGGGAGTTGGAGAGTAGTCGAGCACCTCCTGCCAAATCACGGCAGCCATAGTGGCACGCCTGCGAGTGAGAGGCTGTGCACTGTGAGGCACATGTGCTAAAGAAGGCGGTGAGCCTTGTAGTCACGCCTGCCACTTCCACGAAACACATCACCACGCGGCCAAAACTTATTCCCGGGTGCAGTAGATAGTCCCAGGGGAGTTGGGGAATAGGCGCGCACCTCCTACCAAATCACGGCAACCGTAGTGGCACGCCTGCGAGTGAGAGGCTGTCCACTGTGAGGCACATGTGCTAAAGAAGGCGGTGAGTCTTGTAGTCACGCCTGCCACTTCCACGAAACACATCACCACGCGGCCAAAACTTATTCCCGGGTGCAGTAGATAGTCCCAGGGGAGTTGGCAAGGAATCGCGCACCTCCTGCCAAATCACGCCAGCCGTAGTGGCACGCCTGCGAGTGAGAGGCTGTGCACTGTGAGGCACATGTGCTAAAGAAGGCGGTGAGTCTTGTAGTCACGCCTGCCACTTCCACGAAACACATCACCACGCGGCCAAACCTTATTCCCGCGTGCAGTAGATAGTCCCAGGGGAGTTGGGGAGTAGGCGCGCACCTCCTGCCAGATCACGGCAGCCGTAGTGGCACGCCTGCGAGTGAGAGGCTGTGCACTATGAGGCACATGTGCTAAAGAAGGCGGTGAGCCTTGTACTCACGCCTGCCACTTCCACGAAACGCATGACAACGCCACCAAAATGAAATCCCAGGTGCACTAGACCCAGGGAAACCTCGGCAATAGACGCGCAACTCCGGGAAAGCACGGGCGACGGAGTGGCATGCGTGAGAGTTAGAGGCTGTGCAAGGTGTAAGGGCTAAGCCTTGTACTCACGCCTGCCACTTCCACGAAACACATCACCACGCGGCCAAAACGGATTCCCGGGTGCAGTAGATAGTCCCAGGGGAGTTGGAGAGTAGTCGGGAACCTCCTGCCAAGTCACGGCAGCCGTAGTGGCACGCCTGCGAGTGAGAGGCTGTGCACTGTTAGGCACATGTGCTAAAGAAGGCGGTGAGTCTTGTACTTACGCCTGCCACTTCCTCGGAACACAGCACCACGCGGCCAAAACTTATTCCCGGGTGCAGTAAATAGTCCCAGGGGAGTTGGGGAGTAGGCGCGCACCTCCTGCCAGATCACGGCAGCCGTAGTGGCACGCCTGCGAGTGAGAGGCTGTGCACTATGAGGCACATGTGCTAAAGAAGGCGGTGAGCCTTGTACTCACGCCTGCCACTTCCACGAAACGCATGACAACGCCACCAAAATGAAATCCCAGCTGCACTGCACCCAGGGAAACCTCGGCAATAGACGCGAAACTCCGGGAAAGCACGGGCGACGGAGTGGCATGCGTGAGAGAGAGAGAGGCTGTGCAAGGTGTAAGGGCTGAGCCTTGTAGTCACGCCTGCCACTTCCACGAAACACATCACCACGCAGCCAAAACGGATTCCCGGGTGCAGTAGATAGTCCCAGGGGAGTTGGGGAGTAGGCGCCCACCTCCTGCCAAATCACGGCAGCCGTAGTGGCACGCCTGCGAGTGAGAGGCTCTGCACTATGAGGCACATGTGCTAAAGAAGGCGGTCAGTCTTGTACTCACCCCTGCCACTTCCACAAAACGCATCAGCACGCGGCCAAAATGAAATCCCAGGTGCAATAGACCCAGGGAAACCTCGGCAATAGACGCGCAACTCCGGGAAAGCACGGGCGACGGAGTGGCATGCGTGAGAGTGAGAGACTGTCCAAGGTGTAAGGGCTAAGCCTTGTAGTCACGCCTGCCACTTCCACGAAACACATCACCACGCGGCCAAAAAGGATTCCCGGGTGTAGTAGATAGTCCCAGGGGAGTTGGAGAGTAGTCGAGCACCTCCTGCCAAATCACGGCAGCCATAGTGGCACGCCTGCGAGTGAGAGGCTGTGCACTGTGAGGCACATGTGCTAAAGAAGGCGGTGAGCCTTGTAGTCACGCCTGCCACTTCCACGAAACACATCACCACGCGGCCAAAACTTATTCCCGGGTGCAGTAGATAGTCCCAGGGGAGTTGGGGAATAGGCGCGCACCTCCTACCAAATCACGGCAACCGTAGTGGCACGCCTGCGAGTGAGAGGCTGTCCACTGTGAGGCACATGTGCTAAAGAAGGCGGTGAGTCTTGTAGTCACGCCTGCCACTTCCACGAAACACATCACCACGCGGCCAAAACTTATTCCCGGGTGCAGTAGATAGTCCCAGGGGAGTTGGCAAGTAATCGCGCACCTCCTGCCAAATCACGGCAGCCGTAGTGGCACGCATGCGAGTGAGAGGCTGTGCACTGTGAGGCACATGTGCTAAAGAAGGCGGTGAGTCTTGTAGTCACGCCTGCCACTTCCACGAAACACATCACCACGCGGCCAAACCTTATTCCCGCGTGCAGTAGATAGTCCCAGGGGAGTTGGGGAGTAGGCGCGCACCTCCTGCCAGATCACGGCAGCCGTAGTGGCACGCCTGCGAGTGAGAGGCTGTGCACTATGAGGCACATGTGCTAAAGAAGGCGGTGAGCCTTGTACTCACGCCTGCCCCTTCCACGAAACGCATGACAACGCCACCAAAATGAAATCCCAGGTGCACTAGACCCAGGGAAACCTCGGCAATAGACGCGCAACTCCGAGAAAGCACGGGCGACGGAGTGGCATGCGTGAGAGTTAGAGGCTGTGCAAGGTGTAAGGGCTAAGCCTTGTACTCACGCCTGCCACTTCCACGAAACACATCACCACGCGACCAAAACTTATTCCCGGGTGAAGTAGATAGTCCCAGGGGAGTTGGGGAGTAGGCGCGCACCTCCTGCCAAATCACGGCAACCGTAGTGGCACGCCTGCGAGTGAGAGGCTGTGCACTATGAGGCACATGTGCTAAAGAAGGCGGTGAGTCTTGTAGTCACGCCTGCCACTTCCACGAAACACATCACCACGCGGCCAAAACTTATTCCCGGGTGCAGTAGATAGTCCCAGGGGAGTTGGCAAGGAATCGCGCACCTCCTGCCAAATCACGCCAGCCGTAGTGGCACGCCTGCGAGTGAGAGGCTGTGCACTGTGAGGCACATGTGCTAAAGAAGGCGGTGAGTCTTGTAGTCACGCCTGCCACTTCCACGAAACACATCACCACGCGGCCAAACCTTATTCCCGCGTGCAGTAGATAGTCCCAGGGGAGTTGGGGAGTAGGCGCGCACCTCCTGCCAGATCACGGCAGCCGTAGTGGCACGCCTGCGAGTGAGAGGCTGTGCACTATGAGGCACATGTGCTAAAGAAGGCGGTGAGCCTTGTACTCACGCCTGCCACTTCCACGAAACGCATGACAACGCCACCAAAATGAAATCCCAGGTGCACTAGACCCAGGGAAACCTCGGCAATAGACGCGCAACTCCGGGAAAGCACGGGCGACGGAGTGGCATGCGTGAGAGTTAGAGGCTGTGCAAGGTGTAAGGGCTAAGCCTTGTACTCACGCCTGCCACTTCCACGAAACACATCACCACGCGGCCAAAACGGATTCCCGGGTGCAGTAGATAGTCCCAGGGGAGTTGGAGAGTAGTCGGGAACCTCCTGCCAAGTCACGGCAGCCGTAGTGGCACGCCTGCGAGTGAGAGGCTGTGCACTGTTAGGCACATGTGCTAAAGAAGGCGGTGAGTCTTGTACTCACGCCTGCCACTTCCTCGGAACACAGCACCACGCGGCCAAAACTTATTCCCGGGTGCAGTAAATAGTCCCAGGGGAGTTGGGGAGTAGGCGCGCACCTCCTGCCAGATCACGGCAGCCGTAGTGGCACGCCTGCGAGTGAGAGGCTGTGCACTATGAGGCACATGTGCTAAAGAAGGCGGTGAGCCTTGTACTCACGCCTGCCACTTCCACGAAACGCATGACAACGCCACCAAAATGAAATCCCAGCTGCACTGCACCCAGGGAAACCTCGGCAATAGACGCGAAACTCCGGGAAAGCACGGGCGACGGAGTGGCATGCGTGAGAGAGAGAGAGGCTGTGCAAGGTGTAAGGGCTGAGCCTTGTAGTCACGCCTGCCACTTCCACGAAACACATCACCACGCAGCCAAAACGGATTCCCGGGTGCAGTAGATAGTCCCAGGGGAGTTGGGGAGTAGGCGCCCACCTCCTGCCAAATCACGGCAGCCGTAGTGGCACGCCTGCGAGTGAGAGGCTCTGCACTATGAGGCACATGTGCTAAAGAAGGCGGTCAGTCTTGTACTCACCCCTGCCACTTCCACAAAACGCATCAGCACGCGGCCAAAATGAAATCCCAGGTGCAATAGACCCAGGGAAACCTCGGCAATAGACGCGCAACTCCGGGAAAGCACGGGCGACGGAGTGGCATGCGTGAGAGTGAGAGACTGTCCAAGGTGTAAGGGCTAAGCCTTGTAGTCACGCCTGCCACTTCCACGAAACACATCACCACGCGGCCAAAAAGGATTCCCGGGTGTAGTAGATAGTCCCAGGGGAGTTGGAGAGTAGTCGAGCACCTCCTGCCAAATCACGGCAGCCATAGTGGCACGCCTGCGAGTGAGAGGCTGTGCACTGTGAGGCACATGTGCTAAAGAAGGCGGTGAGCCTTGTAGTCACGCCTGCCACTTCCACGAAACACATCACCACGCGGCCAAAACTTATTCCCGGGTGCAGTAGATAGTCCCAGGGGAGTTGGGAAATAGGCGCGCACCTCCTACCAAATCACGGCAACCGTAGTGGCACGCCTGCGAGTGAGAGGCTGTCCACTGTGAGGCACATGTGCTAAAGAAGGCGGTGAGTCTTGTAGTCACGCCTGCCACTTCCACGAAACACATCACCACGCGGCCAAAACTTATTCCCGGGTGCAGTAGATAGTCCCAGGGGAGTTGGCAAGTAATCGCGCACCTCCTGCCAAATCACGGCAGCCGTAGTGGCACGCCTGCGAGTGAGAGGCTGTGCACTGTGAGGCACATGTGCTAAAGAAGGCGGTGAGTCTTGTAGTCACGCCTGCCACTTCCACGAAACACATCACCACGCGGCCAAACCTTATTCCCGCGTGCAGTAGATAGTCCCAGGGGAGTTGGGGAGTAGGCGCGCACCTCCTGCCAGATCACGGCAGCCGTAGTGGCACGCCTGCGAGTGAGAGGCTGTGCACTATGAGGCACATGTGCTAAAGAAGGCGGTGAGCCTTGTACTCACGCCTGCCCCTTCCACGAAACGCATGACAACGCCACCAAAATGAAATCCCAGGTGCACTAGACCCAGGGAAACCTCGGCAATAGACGCGCAACTCCGAGAAAGCACGGGCGACGGAGTGGCATGCGTGAGAGTTAGAGGCTGTGCAAGGTGTAAGGGCTAAGCCTTGTACTCACGCCTGCCACTTCCACGAAACACATCACCACGCGACCAAAACTTATTCCCGGGTGAAGTAGATAGTCCCAGGGGAGTTGGGGAGTAGGCGCGCACCTCCTGCCAAATCACGGCAACCGTAGTGGCACGCCTGCGAGTGAGAGGCTGTGCACTATGAGGCACATGTGCTAAAGAAGGCGGTGAGTCTTGTAGTCACGCCTGCCACTTCCACGAAACACATCACCACGCGGCCAAAACTTATTCCCGGGTGCAGTAGATAGTCCCAGGGGAGTTGGCAAGGAATCGCGCACCTCCTGCCAAATCACGCCAGCCGTAGTGGCACGCCTGCGAGTGAGAGGCTGTGCACTGTGAGGCACATGTGCTAAAGAAGGCGGTGAGTCTTGTAGTCACGCCTGCCACTTCCACGAAACACATCACCACGCGGCCAAACCTTATTCCCGCGTGCAGTAGATAGTCCCAGGGGAGTTGGGGAGTAGGCGCGCACCTCCTGCCAGATCACGGCAGCCGTAGTGGCACGCCTGCGAGTGAGAGGCTGTGCACTATGAGGCACATGTGCTAAAGAAGGCGGTGAGCCTTGTACTCACGCCTGCCACTTCCACGAAACGCATGACAACGCCACCAAAATGAAATCCCAGGTGCACTAGACCCAGGGAAACCTCGGCAATAGACGCGCAACTCCGGGAAAGCACGGGCGACGGAGTGGCATGCGTGAGAGTTAGAGGCTGTGCAAGGTGTAAGGGCTAAGACTTGTACTCACGCCTGCCACTTCCACGAAACACATCACCACGCGGCCAAAACGGATTCCCGGGTGCAGTAGATAGTCGCAGGGGAGTTGGAGAGTAGTCGGGAACCTCCTGCCAAGTCACGGCAGCCGTAGTGGCACGCCTGCGAGTGAGAGGCTGTGCACTGTTAGGCACATGTGCTAAAGAAGGCGGTGAGTCTTGTACTCACGCCTGCCACTTCCTCGGAACACAGCACCACGCGGCCAAAACTTATTCCCGGGTGCAGTAAATAGTCCCAGGGGAGTTGGGGAGTAGGCGCGCACCTCCTGCCAGATCACGGCAGCCGTAGTGGCACGCCTGCGAGTGAGAGGCTGTGCACTATGAGGCACATGTGCTAAAGAAGGCGGTGAGCCTTGTACTCACGCCTGCCACTTCCACGAAACGCATGACAACGCCACCAAAATGCAATCCCAGCTGCACTGCACCCAGGGAAACCTCGGCAATAGACGCGAAACTCCGGGAAAGCACGGGCGACGGAGTGGCATGCGTGAGAGAGAGAGAGGCTGTGCAAGGTGTAAGGGCTGAGCCTTGTAGTCACGCCTGCCACTTCCACGAAACACATCACCACGCAGCCAAAACGGATTCCCGGGTGCAGTAGATAGTCCCAGGGGAGTTGGGGAGTAGGCGCCCACCTCCTGCCAAATCACGGCAGCCGTAGTGGCACGCCTGCGAGTGAGAGGCTCTGCACTATGAGGCACATGTGCTAAAGAAGGCGGTCAGTCTTGTACTCACCCCTGCCACTTCCACAAAACGCATCAGCACGCGGCCAAAATGAAATCCCAGGTGCAATAGACCCAGGGAAACCTCGGCAATAGACGCGCAACTCCGGGAAAGCACGGGCGACGGAGTGGCATGCGTGAGAGTGAGAGACTGTCCAAGGTGTAAGGGCTAAGCCTTGTAGTCACGCCTGCCACTTCCACGAAACACATCACCACGCGGCCAAAAAGGATTCCCGGGTGTAGTAGATAGTCCCAGGGGAGTTGGAGAGTAGTCGAGCACCTCCTGCCAAATCACGGCAGCCATAGTGGCACGCCTGCGAGTGAGAGGCTGTGCACTGTGAGGCACATGTGCTAAAGAAGGCGGTGAGCCTTGTAGTCACGCCTGCCACTTCCACGAAACACATCACCACGCGGCCAAAACTTATTCCCGGGTGCAGTAGATAGTCCCAGGGGAGTTGGGGAATAGGCGCGCACCTCCTACCAAATCACGGCAACCGTAGTGGCACGCCTGCGAGTGAGAGGCTGTCCACTGTGAGGCACATGTGCTAAAGAAGGCGGTGAGTCTTGTAGTCACGCCTGCCACTTCCACGAAACACATCACCACGCGGCCAAAACTTATTCCCGGGTGCAGTAGATAGTCCCAGGGGAGTTGGCAAGTAATCGCGCACCTCCTGCCAAATCACGGCAGCCGTAGTGGCACGCCTGCGAGTGAGAGGCTGTGCACTGTGAGGCACATGTGCTAAAGAAGGCGGTGAGTCTTGTAGTCACGCCTGCCACTTCCACGAAACACATCACCACGCGGCCAAACCTTATTCCCGCGTGCAGTAGATAGTCCCAGGGGAGTTGGGGAGTAGGCGCGCACCTCCTGCCAGATCACGGCAGCCGTAGTGGCACGCCTGCGAGTGAGAGGCTGTGCACTATGAGGCACATGTGCTAAAGAAGGCGGTGAGCCTTGTACTCACGCCTGCCCCTTCCACGAAACGCATGACAACGCCACCAAAATGAAATCCCAGGTGCACTAGACCCAGGGAAACCTCGGCAATAGACGCGCAACTCCGAGAAAGCACGGGCGACGGAGTGGCATGCGTGAGAGTTAGAGGCTGTGCAAGGTGTAAGGGCTAAGCCTTGTACTCACGCCTGCCACTTCCACGAAACACATCACCACGCGACCAAAACTTATTCCCGGGTGAAGTAGATAGTCCCAGGGGAGTTGGGGAGTAGGCGCGCACCTCCTGCCAAATCACGGCAACCGTAGTGGCACGCCTGCGAGTGAGAGGCTGTGCACTATGAGGCACATGTGCTAAAGAAGGCGGTGAGTCTTGTAGTCACGCCTGCCACTTCCACGAAACACATCACCACGCGGCCAAAACTTATTCCCGGGTGCAGTAGATAGTCCCAGGGGAGTTGGCAAGGAATCGCGCACCTCCTGCCAAATCACGCCAGCCGTAGTGGCACGCCTGCGAGTGAGAGGCTGTGCACTGTGAGGCACATGTGCTAAAGAAGGCGGTGAGTCTTGTAGTCACGCCTGCCACTTCCACGAAACACATCACCACGCGGCCAAAACTTATTCCCGGGTGCAGTAGATAGTCCCAGGGGAGTTGGCAAGGAATCGCGCACCTCCTGCCAAATCACGCCAGCCGTAGTGGCACGCCTGCGAGTGAGAGGCTGTGCACTGTGAGGCACATGTGCTAAAGAAGGCGGTGAGTCTTGTAGTCACGCCTGCCACTTCCACGAAACACATCACCACGCGGCCAAACCTTATTCCCGCGTGCAGTAGATAGTCCCAGGGGAGTTGGGGAGTAGGCGCGCACCTCCTGCCAGATCACGGCAGCCGTAGTGGCACGCCTGCGAGTGAGAGGCTGTGCACTATGAGGCACATGTGCTAAAGAAGGCGGTGAGCCTTGTAGTCACGCCTGCCACTTCCACGAAACGCATCAGCACGCGGCCAAAATGAAATCCCAGGTGCAATAGACCCAGGGAAACCTCGGCAATAGACGCGCAGCTCCGGGAAAGCACGGGCGACGGAGTGGCATGCGTGAGAGTGAGAGACTGTCCAAGGTGTAAGGGCTAAGCCTTGTAGTCACGCCTGCCACTTCCACGAAACACATCACCACGCGGCCAAACCTTATTCCCGCGTGCAGTAGATAGTCCCAGGGGAGTTGGGGAGTAGGCGCGCACCTCCTGCCAGATCACGGCAGCCGTAGTGGCACGCCTGCGAGTGAGAGGCTGTGCACTATGAGGCACATGTGCTAAAGAAGGCGGTGAGCCTTGTAGTCACGCCTGCCACTTCCACGAAACGCATCAGCACGCGGCCAAAATGAAATCCCAGGTGCAATAGACCCAGGGAAACCTCGGCAATAGACGCGCAGCTCCGGGAAAGCACGGGCGACGGAGTGGCATGCGTGAGAGTGAGAGACTGTCCAAGGTGTAAGGGCTAAGCCTTGTAGTCACGCCTGCCACTTCCACGAAACACATCACCACGCGGCCAAAAAGGATTCCCGGGTGTAGTAGATAGTCCCAGGGGAGTTGGAGAGTAGTCGAGCACCTCCTGCCAAATCACGGCAGCCATAGTGGCACGCCTGCGAGTGAGAGGCTGTGCACTGTGAGGCACATGTGCTAAAGAAGGCGGTGAGCCTTGTAGTCACGCCTGCCACTTCCACGAAACACATCACCACGCGGCCAAAACTTATTCCCGGGTGCAGTAGATAGTCCCAGGGGAGTTGGGGAATAGGCGCGCACCTCCTACCAAATCACGGCAACCGTAGTGGCACGCCTGCGAGTGAGAGGCTGTCCACTGTGAGGCACATGTGCTAAAGAAGGCGGTGAGTCTTGTAGTCACGCCTGCCACTTCCACGAAACACATCACCACGCGGCCAAACCTTATTCCCGCGTGCAGTAGATAGTCCCAGGGGAGTTGGGGAGTAGGCGCGCACCTCCTTCCAGATCACGGCAGCCGTAGTGGCACGCCTGCGAGTGAGAGGCTGTGCACTATGAGGCACATGTGCTAAAGAAGGCGGTGAGCCTTGTACTCACGCCTGCCACTTCCACGAAACGCATGACAACGCCACCAAAATGAAATCCCAGGTGCACTAGAACCAGGGACACCTCGGCAATAGACGCGCAACTCCGGGAAAGCACGGGCGACGGAGTGGCATGCGTGAGAGTTAGAGGCTGTGCAAGGTGTAAGGGCTAAGCCTTGTACTCACGCCTGCCACTTCCACGAAACACATCACCACGCGGCCAAAACGGATTCCCGGGTGCAGTAGATAGTCCCAGGGGAGTTGGAGAGTAGTCGGGAACCTCCTGCCAAGTCACGGCAGCCGTAGTGGCACGCCTGCGAGTGAGAGGCTGTGCACTGTTAGGCACATGTGCTAAAGAAGGCGGTGAGTCTTGTACTCACGCCTGCCACTTCCTCGGAACACAGCACCACGCGGCCAAAACTTATTCCCGGGTGCAGTAAATAGTCCCAGGGGAGTTGGGGAGTAGGCGCGCACCTCCTGCCAGATCACGGCAGCCGTAGTGGCACGCCTGCGAGTGAGAGGCTGTGCACTATGAGGCACATGTGCTAAAGAAGGCGGTGAGCCTTGTACTCACGCCTGCCACTTCCACGAAACGCATGACAACGCCACCAAAATGAAATCCCAGCTGCACTGCACCCAGGGAAACCTCGGCAATAGACGCGAAACTCCGGGAAAGCACGGGCGACGGAGTGGCATGCGTGAGAGAGAGAGAGGCTGTGCAAGGTGTAAGGGCTGAGCCTTGTAGTCACGCCTGCCACTTCCACGAAACACATCACCACGCAGCCAAAACGGATTCCCGGGTGCAGTAGATAGTCCCAGGGGAGTTGGGGAGTAGGCGCCCACCTCCTGCCAAATCACGGCAGCCGTAGTGGCACGCCTGCGAGTGAGAGGCTCTGCACTATGAGGCACATGTGCTAAAGAAGGCGGTCAGTCTTGTACTCACCCCTGCCACTTCCACAAAACGCATCAGCACGCGGCCAAAATGAAATCCCAGGTGCAATAGACCCAGGGAAACCTCGGCAATAGACGCGCAACTCCGGGAAAGCACGGGCGACGGAGTGGCATGCGTGAGAGTGAGAGACTGTCCAAGGTGTAAGGGCTAAGCCTTGTAGTCACGCCTGCCACTTCCACGAAACACATCACCACGCGGCCAAAAAGGATTCCCGGGTGTAGTAGATAGTCCCAGGGGAGTTGGAGAGTAGTCGAGCATCTCCTGCCAAATCACGGCAGCCATAGTGGCACGCCTGCGAGTGAGAGGCTGTGCACTGTGAGGCACATGTGCTAAAGAAGGCGGTGAGCCTTGTAGTCACGCCTGCCACTTCCACGAAACACATCACCACGCGGCCAAAACTTATTCCCGGGTGCAGTAGATAGTCCCAGGGGAGTTGGGGAATAGGCGCGCACCTCCTACCAAATCACGGCAACCGTAGTGGCACGCCTGCGAGTGAGAGGCTGTCCACTGTGAGGCACATGTGCTAAAGAAGGCGGTGAGTCTTGTAGTCACGCCTGCCACTTCCACGAAACACATCACCACGCGGCCAAAACTTATTCCCGGGTGCAGTAGATAGTCCCAGGGGAGTTGGCAAGTAATCGCGCACCTCCTGCCAAATCACGGCAGCCGTAGTGGCACGCCTGCGAGTGAGAGGCTGTGCACTGTGAGGCACATGTGCTAAAGAAGGCGGTGAGTCTTGTAGTCACGCCTGCCACTTCCACGAAACACATCACCACGCGGCCAAACCTTATTCCCGCGTGCAGTAGATAGTCCCAGGGGAGTTGGGGAGTAGGCGCGCACCTCCTGCCAGATCACGGCAGCCGTAGTGGCACGCCTGCGAGTGAGAGGCTGTGCACTATGAGGCACATGTGCTAAAGAAGGCGGTGAGCCTTGTACTCACGCCTGCCCCTTCCACGAAACGCATGACAACGCCACCAAAATGAAATCCCAGGTGCACTAGACCCAGGGAAACCTCGGCAATAGACGCGCAACTCCGAGAAAGCACGGGCGACGGAGTGGCATGCGTGAGAGTTAGAGGCTGTGCAAGGTGTAAGGGCTAAGCCTTGTACTCACGCCTGCCACTTCCACGAAACACATCACCACGCGACCAAAACTTATTCCCGGGTGAAGTACATAGTCCCAGGGGAGTTGGGGAGTAGGCGCGCACCTCCTGCCAAATCACGGCAACCGTAGTGGCACGCCTGCGAGTGAGAGGCTGTGCACTATGAGGCACATGTGCTAAAGAAGGCGGTGAGTCTTGTAGTCACGCCTGCCACTTCCACGAAACACATCACCACGCGGCCAAAACTTATTCCCGGGTGCAGTAGATAGTCCCAGGGGAGTTGGCAAGGAATCGCGCACCTCCTGCCAAATCACGCCAGCCGTAGTGGCACGCCTGCCAGTGAGAGGCTGTGCACTGTGAGGCACATGTGCTAAAGAAGGCGGTGAGTCTTGTAGTCACGCCTGCCACTTCCACGAAACACATCACCACGCGGCCAAACCTTATTCCCGCGTGCAGTAGATAGTCCCAGGGGAGTTGGGGAGTAGGCGCGCACCTCCTGCCAGATCACGGCAGCCGTAGTGGCACGCCTGCGAGTGAGAGGCTGTGCACTATGAGGCACATGTGCTAAAGAAGGCGGTGAGCCTTGTACTCACGCCTGCCACTTCCACGAAACGCATGACAACGCCACCAAAATGAAATCCCAGGTGCACTAGACCCAGGGAAACCTCGGCAATAGACGCGCAACTCCGGGAAAGCACGGGCGACGGAGTGGCATGCGTGAGAGTTAGAGGCTGTGCAAGGTGTAAGGGCTAAGCCTTGTACTCACGCCTGCCACTTCCACGAAACACATCACCACGCGGCCAAAACGGATTCCCGGGTGCAGTAGATAGTCCCAGGGGAGTTGGAGAGTAGTCGGGAACCTCCTGCCAAGTCACGGCAGCCGTAGTGGCACGCCTGCGAGTGAGAGGCTGTGCACTGTTAGGCACATGTGCTAAAGAAGGCGGTGAGTCTTGTACTCACGCCTGCCACTTCCTCGGAACACAGCACCACGCGGCCAAAACTTATTCCCGGGTGCAGTAAATAGTCCCAGGGGAGTTGGGGAGTAGGCGCGCACCTCCTGCCAGATCACGGCAGCCGTAGTGGCACGCCTGCGAGTGAGAGGCTGTGCACTATGAGGCACATGTGCTAAAGAAGGCGGTGAGCCTTGTACTCACGCCTGCCACTTCCACGAAACGCATGACAACGCCACCAAAATGAAATCCCAGCTGCACTGCACCCAGGGAAACCTCGGCAATAGACGCGAAACTCCGGGAAAGCACGGGCGACGGAGTGGCATGCGTGAGAGAGAGAGAGGCTGTGCAAGGTGTAAGGGCTGAGCCTTGTAGTCACGCCTGCCACTTCCACGAAACACATCACCACGCAGCCAAAACGGATTCCCGGGTGCAGTAGATAGTCCCAGGGGAGTTGGGGAGTAGGCGCCCACCTCCTGCCAAATCACGGCAGCCGTAGTGGCACGCCTGCGAGTGAGAGGCTCTGCACTATGAGGCACATGTGCTAAAGAAGGCGGTCAGTCTTGTACTCACCCCTGCCACTTCCACAAAACGCATCAGCACGCGGCCAAAATGAAATCCCAGGTGCAATAGACCCAGGGAAACCTCGGCAATAGACGCGCAACTCCGGGAAAGCACGGGCGACGGAGTGGCATGCGTGAGAGTGAGAGACTGTCCAAGGTGTAAGGGCTAAGCCTTGTAGTCACGCCTGCCACTTCCACGAAACACATCACCACGCGGCCAAAAAGGATTCCCGGGTGTAGTAGATAGTCCCAGGGGAGTTGGAGAGTAGTCGAGCACCTCCTGCCAAATCACGGCAGCCATAGTGGCACGCCTGCGAGTGAGAGGCTGTGCACTGTGAGGCACATGTGCTAAAGAAGGCGGTGAGCCTTGTAGTCACGCCTGCCACTTCCACGAAACACATCACCACGCGGCCAAAACTTATTCCCGGGTGCAGTAGATAGTCCCAGGGGAGTTGGGGAATAGGCGCGCACCTCCTACCAAATCACGGCAACCGTAGTGGCACGCCTGCGAGTGAGAGGCTGTCCACTGTGAGGCACATGTGCTAAAGAAGGCGGTGAGTCTTGTAGTCACGCCTGCCACTTCCACGAAACACATCACCACGCGGCCAAAACTTATTCCCGGGTGCAGTAGATAGTCCCAGGGGAGTTGGCAAGTAATCGCGCACCTCCTGCCAAATCACGGCAGCCGTAGTGGCACGCCTGCGAGTGAGAGGCTGTGCACTGTGAGGCACATGTGCTAAAGAAGGCGGTGAGTCTTGTAGTCACGCCTGCCACTTCCACGAAACACATCACCACGCGGCCAAACCTTATTCCCGCGTGCAGTAGATAGTCCCAGGGGAGTTGGGGAGTAGGCGCGCACCTCCTGCCAGATCACGGCAGCCGTAGTGGCACGCCTGCGAGTGAGAGGCTGTGCACTATGAGGCACATGTGCTAAAGAAGGCGGTGAGCCTTGTACTCACGCCTGCCCCTTCCACGAAACGCATGACAACGCCACCAAAATGAAATCCCAGGTGCACTAGACCCAGGGAAACCTCGGCAATAGACGCGCAACTCCGAGAAAGCACGGGCGACGGAGTGGCATGCGTGAGAGTTAGAGGCTGTGCAAGGTGTAAGGGCTAAGCCTTGTACTCACGCCTGCCACTTCCACGAAACACATCACCACGCGACCAAAACTTATTCCCGGGTGAAGTACATAGTCCCAGGGGAGTTGGGGAGTAGGCGCGCACCTCCTGCCAAATCACGGCAACCGTAGTGGCACGCCTGCGAGTGAGAGGCTGTGCACTATGAGGCACATGTGCTAAAGAAGGCGGTGAGTCTTGTAGTCACGCCTGCCACTTCCACGAAACACATCACCACGCGGCCAAAACTTATTCCCGGGTGCAGTAGATAGTCCCAGGGGAGTTGGCAAGGAATCGCGCACCTCCTGCCAAATCACGCCAGCCGTAGTGGCACGCCTGCCAGTGAGAGGCTGTGCACTGTGAGGCACATGTGCTAAAGAAGGCGGTGAGTCTTGTAGTCACGCCTGCCACTTCCACGAAACACATCACCACGCGGCCAAACCTTATTCCCGCGTGCAGTAGATAGTCCCAGGGGAGTTGGGGAGTAGGCGCGCACCTCCTGCCAGATCACGGCAGCCGTAGTGGCACGCCTGCGAGTGAGAGGCTGTGCACTATGAGGCACATGTGCTAAAGAAGGCGGTGAGCCTTGTACTCACGCCTGCCACTTCCACGAAACGCATGACAACGCCACCAAAATGAAATCCCAGGTGCACTAGACCCAGGGAAACCTCGGCAATAGACGCGCAACTCCGGGAAAGCACGGGCGACGGAGTGGCATGCGTGAGAGTTAGAGGCTGTGCAAGGTGTAAGGGCTAAGCCTTGTACTCACGCCTGCCACTTCCACGAAACACATCACCACGCGGCCAAAACGGATTCCCGGGTGCAGTAGATAGTCCCAGGGGAGTTGGAGAGTAGTCGGGAACCTCCTGCCAAGTCACGGCAGCCGTAGTGGCACGCCTGCGAGTGAGAGGCTGTGCACTGTTAGGCACATGTGCTAAAGAAGGCGGTGAGTCTTGTACTCACGCCTGCCACTTCCTCGGAACACAGCACCACGCGGCCAAAACTTATTCCCGGGTGCAGTAAATAGTCCCAGGGGAGTTGGGGAGTAGGCGCGCACCTCCTGCCAGATCACGGCAGCCGTAGTGGCACGCCTGCGAGTGAGAGGCTGTGCACTATGAGGCACATGTGCTAAAGAAGGCGGTGAGCCTTGTACTCACGCCTGCCACTTCCACGAAACGCATGACAACGCCACCAAAATGAAATCCCAGCTGCACTGCACCCAGGGAAACCTCGGCAATAGACGCGAAACTCCGGGAAAGCACGGGCGACGGAGTGGCATGCGTGAGAGAGAGAGAGGCTGTGCAAGGTGTAAGGGCTGAGCCTTGTAGTCACGCCTGCCACTTCCACGAAACACATCACCACGCAGCCAAAACGGATTCCCGGGTGCAGTAGATAGTCCCAGGGGAGTTGGGGAGTAGGCGCCCACCTCCTGCCAAATCACGGCAGCCGTAGTGGCACGCCTGCGAGTGAGAGGCTCTGCACTATGAGGCACATGTGCTAAAGAAGGCGGTCAGTCTTGTACTCACCCCTGCCACTTCCACAAAACGCATCAGCACGCGGCCAAAATGAAATCCCAGGTGCAATAGACCCAGGGAAACCTCGGCAATAGACGCGCAACTCCGGGAAAGCACGGGCGACGGAGTGGCATGCGTGAGAGTGAGAGACTGTCCAAGGTGTAAGGGCTAAGCCTTGTAGTCACGCCTGCCACTTCCACGAAACACATCACCACGCGGCCAAAAAGGATTCCCGGGTGTAGTAGATAGTCCCAGGGGAGTTGGAGAGTAGTCGAGCACCTCCTGCCAAATCACGGCAGCCATAGTGGCACGCCTGCGAGTGAGAGGCTGTGCACTGTGAGGCACATGTGCTAAAGAAGGCGGTGAGCCTTGTAGTCACGCCTGCCACTTCCACGAAACACATCACCACGCGGCCAAAACTTATTCCCGGGTGCAGTAGATAGTCCCAGGGGAGTTGGGGAATAGGCGCGCACCTCCTACCAAATCACGGCAACCGTAGTGGCACGCCTGCGAGTGAGAGGCTGTCCACTGTGAGGCACATGTGCTAAAGAAGGCGGTGAGTCTTGTAGTCACGCCTGCCACTTCCACGAAACACATCACCACGCGGCCAAAACTTATTCCCGGGTGCAGTAGATAGTCCCAGGGGAGTTGGCAAGTAATCGCGCACCTCCTGCCAAATCACGGCAGCCGTAGTGGCACGCCTGCGAGTGAGAGGCTGTGCACTGTGAGGCACATGTGCTAAAGAAGGCGGTGAGTCTTGTAGTCACGCCTGCCACTTCCACGAAACACATCACCACGCGGCCAAACCTTATTCCCGCGTGCAGTAGATAGTCCCAGGGGAGTTGGGGAGTAGGCGCGCACCTCCTGCCAGATCACGGCAGCCGTAGTGGCACGCCTGCGAGTGAGAGGCTGTGCACTATGAGGCACATGTGCTAAAGAAGGCGGTGAGCCTTGTACTCACGCCTGCCCCTTCCACGAAACGCATGACAACGCCACCAAAATGAAATCCCAGGTGCACTAGACCCAGGGAAACCTCGGCAATAGACGCGCAACTCCGAGAAAGCACGGGCGACGGAGTGGCATGCGTGAGAGTTAGAGGCTGTGCAAGGTGTAAGGGCTAAGCCTTGTACTCACGCCTGCCACTTCCACGAAACACATCACCACGCGACCAAAACTTATTCCCGGGTGAAGTAGATAGTCCCAGGGGAGTTGGGGAGTAGGCGCGCACCTCCTGCCAAATCACGGCAACCGTAGTGGCACGCCTGCGAGTGAGAGGCTGTGCACTATGAGGCACATGTGCTAAAGAAGGCGGTGAGTCTTGTAGTCACGCCTGCCACTTCCACGAAACACATCACCACGCGGCCAAAACTTATTCCCGGGTGCAGTAGATAGTCCCAGGGGAGTTGGCAAGGAATCGCGCACCTCCTGCCAAATCACGCCAGCCGTAGTGGCACGCCTGCGAGTGAGAGGCTGTGCACTGTGAGGCACATGTGCTAAAGAAGGCGGTGAGTCTTGTAGTCACGCCTGCCACTTCCACGAAACACATCACCACGCGGCCAAACCTTATTCCCGCGTGCAGTAGATAGTCCCAGGGGAGTTGGGGAGTAGGCGCGCACCTCCTGCCAGATCACGGCAGCCGTAGTGGCACGCCTGCGAGTGAGAGGCTGTGCACTATGAGGCACATGTGCTAAAGAAGGCGGTGAGCCTTGTACTCACGCCTGCCACTTCCACGAAACGCATGACAACGCCACCAAAATGAAATCCCAGGTGCACTAGACCCAGGGAAACCTCGGCAATAGACGCGCAACTCCGGGAAAGCACGGGCGACGGAGTGGCATGCGTGAGAGTTAGAGGCTGTGCAAGGTGTAAGGGCTAAGACTTGTACTCACGCCTGCCACTTCCACGAAACACATCACCACGCGGCCAAAACGGATTCCCGGGTGCAGTAGATAGTCGCAGGGGAGTTGGAGAGTAGTCGGGAACCTCCTGCCAAGTCACGGCAGCCGTAGTGGCACGCCTGCGAGTGAGAGGCTGTGCACTGTTAGGCACATGTGCTAAAGAAGGCGGTGAGTCTTGTACTCACGCCTGCCACTTCCTCGGAACACAGCACCACGCGGCCAAAACTTATTCCCGGGTGCAGTAAATAGTCCCAGGGGAGTTGGGGAGTAGGCGCGCACCTCCTGCCAGATCACGGCAGCCGTAGTGGCACGCCTGCGAGTGAGAGGCTGTGCACTATGAGGCACATGTGCTAAAGAAGGCGGTGAGCCTTGTACTCACGCCTGCCACTTCCACGAAACGCATGACAACGCCACCAAAATGCAATCCCAGCTGCACTGCACCCAGGGAAACCTCGGCAATAGACGCGAAACTCCGGGAAAGCACGGGCGACGGAGTGGCATGCGTGAGAGAGAGAGAGGCTGTGCAAGGTGTAAGGGCTGAGCCTTGTAGTCACGCCTGCCACTTCCACGAAACACATCACCACGCAGCCAAAACGGATTCCCGGGTGCAGTAGATAGTCCCAGGGGAGTTGGGGAGTAGGCGCCCACCTCCTGCCAAATCACGGCAGCCGTAGTGGCACGCCTGCGAGTGAGAGGCTCTGCACTATGAGGCACATGTGCTAAAGAAGGCGGTCAGTCTTGTACTCACCCCTGCCACTTCCACAAAACGCATCAGCACGCGGCCAAAATGAAATCCCAGGTGCAATAGACCCAGGGAAACCTCGGCAATAGACGCGCAACTCCGGGAAAGCACGGGCGACGGAGTGGCATGCGTGAGAGTGAGAGACTGTCCAAGGTGTAAGGGCTAAGCCTTGTAGTCACGCCTGCCACTTCCACGAAACACATCACCACGCGGCCAAAAAGGATTCCCGGGTGTAGTAGATAGTCCCAGGGGAGTTGGAGAGTAGTCGAGCACCTCCTGCCAAATCACGGCAGCCATAGTGGCACGCCTGCGAGTGAGAGGCTGTGCACTGTGAGGCACATGTGCTAAAGAAGGCGGTGAGCCTTGTAGTCACGCCTGCCACTTCCACGAAACACATCACCACGCGGCCAAAACTTATTCCCGGGTGCAGTAGATAGTCCCAGGGGAGTTGGGGAATAGGCGCGCACCTCCTACCAAATCACGGCAACCGTAGTGGCACGCCTGCGAGTGAGAGGCTGTCCACTGTGAGGCACATGTGCTAAAGAAGGCGGTGAGTCTTGTAGTCACGCCTGCCACTTCCACGAAACACATCACCACGCGGCCAAAACTTATTCCCGGGTGCAGTAGATAGTCCCAGGGGAGTTGGCAAGTAATCGCGCACCTCCTGCCAAATCACGGCAGCCGTAGTGGCACGCCTGCGAGTGAGAGGCTGTGCACTGTGAGGCACATGTGCTAAAGAAGGCGGTGAGTCTTGTAGTCACGCCTGCCACTTCCACGAAACACATCACCACGCGGCCAAACCTTATTCCCGCGTGCAGTAGATAGTCCCAGGGGAGTTGGGGAGTAGGCGCGCACCTCCTGCCAGATCACGGCAGCCGTAGTGGCACGCCTGCGAGTGAGAGGCTGTGCACTATGAGGCACATGTGCTAAAGAAGGCGGTGAGCCTTGTACTCACGCCTGCCCCTTCCACGAAACGCATGACAACGCCACCAAAATGAAATCCCAGGTGCACTAGACCCAGGGAAACCTCGGCAATAGACGCGCAACTCCGAGAAAGCACGGGCGACGGAGTGGCATGCGTGAGAGTTAGAGGCTGTGCAAGGTGTAAGGGCTAAGCCTTGTACTCACGCCTGCCACTTCCACGAAACACATCACCACGCGACCAAAACTTATTCCCGGGTGAAGTAGATAGTCCCAGGGGAGTTGGGGAGTAGGCGCGCACCTCCTGCCAAATCACGGCAACCGTAGTGGCACGCCTGCGAGTGAGAGGCTGTGCACTATGAGGCACATGTGCTAAAGAAGGCGGTGAGTCTTGTAGTCACGCCTGCCACTTCCACGAAACACATCACCACGCGGCCAAAACTTATTCCCGGGTGCAGTAGATAGTCCCAGGGGAGTTGGCAAGGAATCGCGCACCTCCTGCCAAATCACGCCAGCCGTAGTGGCACGCCTGCGAGTGAGAGGCTGTGCACTGTGAGGCACATGTGCTAAAGAAGGCGGTGAGTCTTGTAGTCACGCCTGCCACTTCCACGAAACACATCACCACGCGGCCAAAACTTATTCCCGGGTGCAGTAGATAGTCCCAGGGGAGTTGGCAAGGAATCGCGCACCTCCTGCCAAATCACGCCAGCCGTAGTGGCACGCCTGCGAGTGAGAGGCTGTGCACTGTGAGGCACATGTGCTAAAGAAGGCGGTGAGTCTTGTAGTCACGCCTGCCACTTCCACGAAACACATCACCACGCGGCCAAACCTTATTCCCGCGTGCAGTAGATAGTCCCAGGGGAGTTGGGGAGTAGGCGCGCACCTCCTGCCAGATCACGGCAGCCGTAGTGGCACGCCTGCGAGTGAGAGGCTGTGCACTATGAGGCACATGTGCTAAAGAAGGCGGTGAGCCTTGTAGTCACGCCTGCCACTTCCACGAAACGCATCAGCACGCGGCCAAAATGAAATCCCAGGTGCAATAGACCCAGGGAAACCTCGGCAATAGACGCGCAGCTCCGGGAAAGCACGGGCGACGGAGTGGCATGCGTGAGAGTGAGAGACTGTCCAAGGTGTAAGGGCTAAGCCTTGTAGTCACGCCTGCCACTTCCACGAAACACATCACCACGCGGCCAAAAAGGATTCCCGGGTGTAGTAGATAGTCCCAGGGGAGTTGGAGAGTAGTCGAGCACCTCCTGCCAAATCACGGCAGCCATAGTGGCACGCCTGCGAGTGAGAGGCTGTGCACTGTGAGGCACATGTGCTAAAGAAGGCGGTGAGCCTTGTAGTCACGCCTGCCACTTCCACGAAACACATCACCACGCGGCCAAAACTTATTCCCGGGTGCAGTAGATAGTCCCAGGGGAGTTGGGGAATAGGCGCGCACCTCCTACCAAATCACGGCAACCGTAGTGGCACGCCTGCGAGTGAGAGGCTGTCCACTGTGAGGCACATGTGCTAAAGAAGGCGGTGAGTCTTGTAGTCACGCCTGCCACTTCCACGAAACACATCACCACGCGGCCAAACCTTATTCCCGCGTGCAGTAGATAGTCCCAGGGGAGTTGGGGAGTAGGCGCGCACCTCCTTCCAGATCACGGCAGCCGTAGTGGCACGCCTGCGAGTGAGAGGCTGTGCACTATGAGGCACATGTGCTAAAGAAGGCGGTGAGCCTTGTACTCACGCCTGCCACTTCCACGAAACGCATGACAACGCCACCAAAATGAAATCCCAGGTGCACTAGAACCAGGGACACCTCGGCAATAGACGCGCAACTCCGGGAAAGCACGGGCGACGGAGTGGCATGCGTGAGAGTTAGAGGCTGTGCAAGGTGTAAGGGCTAAGCCTTGTACTCACGCCTGCCACTTCCACGAAACACATCACCACGCGGCCAAAACGGATTCCCGGGTGCAGTAGATAGTCCCAGGGGAGTTGGAGAGTAGTCGGGAACCTCCTGCCAAGTCACGGCAGCCGTAGTGGCACGCCTGCGAGTGAGAGGCTGTGCACTGTTAGGCACATGTGCTAAAGAAGGCGGTGAGTCTTGTACTCACGCCTGCCACTTCCTCGGAACACAGCACCACGCGGCCAAAACTTATTCCCGGGTGCAGTAAATAGTCCCAGGGGAGTTGGGGAGTAGGCGCGCACCTCCTGCCAGATCACGGCAGCCGTAGTGGCACGCCTGCGAGTGAGAGGCTGTGCACTATGAGGCACATGTGCTAAAGAAGGCGGTGAGCCTTGTACTCACGCCTGCCACTTCCACGAAACGCATGACAACGCCACCAAAATGAAATCCCAGCTGCACTGCACCCAGGGAAACCTCGGCAATAGACGCGAAACTCCGGGAAAGCACGGGCGACGGAGTGGCATGCGTGAGAGAGAGAGAGGCTGTGCAAGGTGTAAGGGCTGAGCCTTGTAGTCACGCCTGCCACTTCCACGAAACACATCACCACGCAGCCAAAACGGATTCCCGGGTGCAGTAGATAGTCCCAGGGGAGTTGGGGAGTAGGCGCCCACCTCCTGCCAAATCACGGCAGCCGTAGTGGCACGTCTGCGAGTGAGAGGCTCTGCACTATGAGGCACATGTGCTAAAGAAGGCGGTCAGTCTTGTACTCACCCCTGCCACTTCCACAAAACGCATCAGCACGCGGCCAAAATGAAATCCCAGGTGCAATAGACCCAGGGAAACCTCGGCAATAGACGCGCAACTCCGGGAAAGCACGGGCGACGGAGTGGCATGCGTGAGAGTGAGAGACTGTCCAAGGTGTAAGGGCTAAGCCTTGTAGTCACGCCTGCCACTTCCACGAAACACATCACCACGCGGCCAAAAAGGATTCCCGGGTGTAGTAGATAGTCCCAGGGGAGTTGGAGAGTAGTCGAGCATCTCCTGCCAAATCACGGCAGCCATAGTGGCACGCCTGCGAGTGAGAGGCTGTGCACTGTGAGGCACATGTGCTAAAGAAGGCGGTGAGCCTTGTAGTCACGCCTGCCACTTCCACGAAACACATCACCACGCGGCCAAAACTTATTCCCGGGTGCAGTAGATAGTCCCAGGGGAGTTGGGGAATAGGCGCGCACCTCCTACCAAATCACGGCAACCGTAGTGGCACGCCTGCGAGTGAGAGGCTGTCCACTGTGAGGCACATGTGCTAAAGAAGGCGGTGAGTCTTGTAGTCACGCCTGCCACTTCCACGAAACACATCACCACGCGGCCAAAACTTATTCCCGGGTGCAGTAGATAGTCCCAGGGGAGTTGGCAAGTAATCGCGCACCTCCTGCCAAATCACGGCAGCCGTAGTGGCACGCCTGCGAGTGAGAGGCTGTGCACTGTGAGGCACATGTGCTAAAGAAGGCGGTGAGTCTTGTAGTCACGCCTGCCACTTCCACGAAACACATCACCACGCGGCCAAACCTTATTCCCGCGTGCAGTAGATAGTCCCAGGGGAGTTGGGGAGTAGGCGCGCACCTCCTGCCAGATCACGGCAGCCGTAGTGGCACGCCTGCGAGTGAGAGGCTGTGCACTATGAGGCACATGTGCTAAAGAAGGCGGTGAGCCTTGTACTCACGCCTGCCCCTTCCACGAAACGCATGACAACGCCACCAAAATGAAATCCCAGGTGCACTAGACCCAGGGAAACCTCGGCAATAGACGCGCAACTCCGAGAAAGCACGGGCGACGGAGTGGCATGCGTGAGAGTTAGAGGCTGTGCAAGGTGTAAGGGCTAACCCTTGTACTCACGCCTGTCACTTCCACGAAACACATCACCACGCGACCAAAACTTATTCCCGGGTGAAGTAGATAGTCCCAGGGGAGTTGGGGAGTAGGCGCGCACCTCCTGCCAAATCACGGCAACCGTAGTGGCACGCCTGCGAGTGAGAGGCTGTGCACTATGAGGCACATGTGCTAAAGAAGGCGGTGAGTCTTGTAGTCACGCCTGCCACTTCCACGAAACACATCACCACGCGGCCAAAACTTATTCCCGGGTGCAGTAGATAGTCCCAGGGAAGTTGGCAAGGAATCGCGCACCTCCTGCCAAATCACGCCAGCCGTAGTGGCACGCCTGCGAGTGAGAGGCTGTGCACTGTGAGGCACATGTGCTAAAGAAGGCGGTGAGTCTTGTAGTCACGCCTGCCACTTCCACGAAACACATCACCACGCGGCCAAACCTTATTCCCGCGTGCAGTAGATAGTCCCAGGGGAGTTGGGGAGTAGGCGCGCACCTCCTGCCAGATCACGGCAGCCGTAGTGGCACGCCTGCGAGTGAGAGGCTGTGCACTATGAGGCACATGTGCTAAAGAAGGCGGTGAGCCTTGTACTCACGCCTGCCACTTCCACGAAACGCATGACAACGCCACCAAAATGAAATCCCAGCTGCACTGCACCCAGGGAAACCTCGGCAATAGACGCGAAACTCCGGGAAAGCACGGGCGACGGAGTGGCATGCGTGAGAGAGAGAGAGGCTGTGCAAGGTGTAAGGGCTGAGCCTTGTAGTCACGCCTGCCACTTCCACGAAACACATCACCACGCAGCCAAAACGGATTCCCGGGTGCAGTAGATAGTCCCAGGGGAGTTGGGGAGTAGGCGCCCACCTCCTGCCAAATCACGGCAGCCGTAGTGGCACGCCTGCGAGTGAGAGGCTCTGCACTATGAGGCACATGTGCTAAAGAAGGCGGTCAGTCTTGTACTCACCCCTGCCACTTCCACAAAACGCATCAGCACGCGGCCAAAATGAAATCCCAGGTGCAATAGACCCAGGGAAACCTCGGCAATAGACGCGCAACTCCGGGAAAGCACGGGCGACGGAGTGGCATGCGTGAGAGTGAGAGACTGTCCAAGGTGTAAGGGCTAAGCCTTGTAGTCACGCCTGCCACTTCCACGAAACACATCACCACGCGGCCAAAAAGGATTCCCGGGTGTAGTATATAGTCCCAGGGGAGTTGGAGAGTAGTCGAGCACCTCCTGCCAAATCACGGCAGCCATAGTGGCACGCCTGCGAGTGAGAGGCTGTGCACTGTGAGGCACATGTGCTAAAGAAGGCGGTGAGCCTTGTAGTCACGCCTGCCACTTCCACGAAACACATCACCACGCGGCCAAAACTTATTCCCGGGTGCAGTAGATAGTCCCAGGGGAGTTGGGGAATAGGCGCGCACCTCCTACCAAATCACGGCAACCGTAGTGGCACGCCTGCGAGTGAGAGGCTGTCCACTGTGAGGCACATGTGCTAAAGAAGGCGGTGAGTCTTGTAGTCACGCCTGCCACTTCCACGAAACACATCACCACGCGGCCAAAACTTATTCCCGGGTGCAGTAGATAGTCCCAGGGGAGTTGGCAAGTAATCGCGCACCTCCTGCCAAATCACGGCAGCCGTAGTGGCACGCCTGCGAGTGAGAGACTGTGCACTGTGAGGCACATGTGCTAAAGAAGGCCGTGAGTCTTGTAGTCACGCCTGCCACTTCCACGAAACACATCACCACGCGGCCAAACCTTATTCCCGCGTGCAGTAGATAGTCCCAGGGGAGTTGGGGAGTAGGCGCGCACCTCCTGCCAGATCACGGCAGCCGTAGTGGCACGCCTGCGAGTGAGAGGCTGTGCACTATGAGGCACATGTGCTAAAGAAGGCGGTGAGCCTTGTACTCACGCCTGCCCCTTCCACGAAACGCATGACAACGCCACCAAAATGAAATCCCAGGTGCACTAGACCCAGGGAAACCTCGGCAATAGACGCGCAACTCCGAGAAAGCACGGGCGACGGAGTGGCATGCGTGAGAGTTAGAGGCTGTGCAAGGTGTAAGGGCTAAGCCTTGTACTCACGCCTGCCACTTCCACGAAACACATCACCACGCGACCAAAACTTATTCCCGGGTGAAGTAGATAGTCCCAGGGGAGTTGGGGAGTAGGCGCGCACCTCCTGCCAAATCACGGCAACCGTAGTGGCACGCCTGCGAGTGAGAGGCTGTGCACTATGAGGCACATGTGCTAAAGAAGGCGGTGAGTCTTGTAGTCACGCCTGCCACTTCCACGAAACACATCACCACGCGGCCAAAACTTATTCCCGGGTGCAGTAGATAGTCCCAGGGGAGTTGGCAAGGAATCGCGCACCTCCTGCCAAATCACGCCAGCCGTAGTGGCACGCCTGCGAGTGAGAGGCTGTGCACTGTGAGGCACATGTGCTAAAGAAGGCGGTGAGTCTTGTAGTCACGGCTGCCACTTCCACGAAACACATCACCACGCGGCCAAACCTTATTCCCGCGTGCAGTAGATAGTCCCAGGGGAGTTGGGGAGTAGGCGCGCACCTCCTGCCAGATCACGGCAGCCGTAGTGGCACGCCTGCGAGTGAGAGGCTGTGCACTATGAGGCACATGTGCTAAAGAAGGCGGTGAGCCTTGTACTCACGCCTGCCACTTCCACGAAACGCATGACAACGCCACCAAAATGAAATCCCAGGTGCACTAGACCCAGGGAAACGTCGGCAATAGACGCGCAACTCCGGGAAAGCACGGGCGACGGAGTGGCATGCGTGAGAGTTAGAGGCTGTGCAAGGTGTAAGGGCTAAGCCTTGTACTCACGCCTGCCACTTCCACGAAACACATCACCACGCGGCCAAAACGGATTCCCGGGTGCAGTAGATAGTCCCAGGGGAGTTGGAGAGTAGTCGGGAACCTCCTGCCAAGTCACGGCAGCCGTAGTGGCACGCCTGCGAGTGAGAGGCTGTGCACTGTTAGGCACATGTGCTAATGAAGGCGGTGAGTCTTGTACTCACGCCTGCCACTTCCTCGGAACACAGCACCACGCGGCCAAAACTTATTCCCGGGTGCAGTAAATAGTCCCAGGGGAGTTGGGGAGTAGGCGCGCACCTTCTGCCAGATCACGGCAGCCGTAGTGGCACGCCTGCGAGTGAGAGGCTGTGCACTATGAGGCACATGTGCTAAAGAAGGCGGTGAGCCTTGTACTCACGCCTGCCACTTCCACGAAACGCATGACAACGCCACCAAAATGAAATCCCAGCTGCACTGCACCCAGGGAAACCTCGGCAATAGACGCGAAACTCCGGGAAAGCACGGGCGACGGAGTGGCATGCGTGAGAGAGAGAGAGGCTGTGCAAGGTGTAAGGGCTGAGCCTTGTAGTCACGCCTGCCACTTCCACGAAACACATCACCACGCAGCCAAAACGGATTCCCGGGTGCAGTAGATAGTCCCAGGGGAGTTGGGGAGTAGGCGCCCACCTCCTGCCAAATCACGGCAGCCGTAGTGGCACGCCTGCGAGTGAGAGGCTCTGCACTATGAGGCACATGTGCTAAAGAAGGCGGTCAGTCTTGTACTCACCCCTGCCACTTCCACAAAACGCATCAGCACGCGGCCAAAATGAAATCCCAGGTGCAATAGACCCAGGGAAACCTCGGCAATAGACGCGCAACTCCGGGAAAGCACGGGCGACGGAGTGGCATGCGTGAGAGTGAGAGACTGTCCAAGGTGTAAGGGCTAAGCCTTGTAGTCACGCCTGCCACTTCCACGAAACACATCACCACGCGGCCAAAAAGGATTCCCGGGTGTAGTAGATAGTCCCAGGGGAGTTGGAGAGTAGTCGAGCACCTCCTGCCAAATCACGGCAGCCATAGTGGCACGCCTGCGAGTGAGAGGCTGTGCACTGTGAGGCACATGTGCTAAAGAAGGCGGTGAGCCTTGTAGTCACGCCTGCCACTTCCACGAAACACATCACCACGCGGCCAAAACTTATTCCCGGGTGCAGTAGATAGTCCCAGGGGAGTTGGGGAATAGGCGCGCACCTCCTACCAAATCACGGCAACCGTAGTGGCACGCCTGCGAGTGAGAGGCTGTCCACTCTGAGGCACATGTGCTAAAGAAGGCGGTGAGTCTTGTAGTCACGCCTGCCACTTCCACGAAACACATCACCACGCGGCCAAAACTTATTCCCGGGTGCAGTAGATAGTCCCAGGGGAGTTGGCAAGTAATCGCGCACCTCCTGCCAAATCACGGCAGCCGTAGTGGCACGCCTGCGAGTGAGAGGCTGTGCACTGTGAGGCACATGTGCTAAAGAAGGCGGTGAGTCTTGTAGTCACGCCTGCCACTTCCACGAAACACATCACCACGCGGCCAAACCTTATTCCCGCGTGCAGTAGATAGTCCCAGGGGAGTTGGGGAGTAGGCGCGCACCTCCTGCCAGATCACGGCAGCCGTAGTGGCACGCCTGCGAGTGAGAGGCTGTGCACTATGAGGCACATGTGCTAAAGAAGGCGGTGAGCCTTGTACTCACGCCTGCCCCTTCCACGAAACGCATGACAACGCCACCAAAATGAAATCCCAGGTGCACTAGACCCAGGGAAACCTCGGCAATAGACGCGCAACTCCGAGAAAGCACGGGCGACGGAGTGGCATGCGTGAGAGTTAGAGGCTGTGCAAGGTGTAAGGGCTAAGCCTTGTACTCACGCCTGCCACTTCCACGAAACACATCACCACGCGACCAAAACTTATTCCCGGGTGAAGTAGATAGTCCCAGGGGAGTTGGGGAGTAGGCGCGCACCTCCTGCCAAATCACGGCAACCGTAGTGGCACGCCTGCGAGTGAGAGGCTGTGCACTATGAGGCACATGTGCTAAAGAAGGCGGTGAGTCTTGTAGTCACGCCTGCCACTTCCACGAAACACATCACCACGCGGCCAAAACTTATTCCCGGGTGCAGTAGATAGTCCCAGGGGAGTTGGCAAGGAATCGCGCACCTCCTGCCAAATCACGCCAGCCGTAGTGGCACGCCTGCGAGTGAGAGGCTGTGCACTGTGAGGCACATGTGCTAAAGAAGGCGGTGAGTCTTGTAGTCACGCCTGCCACTTCCACGAAACACATCACCACGCGGCCAAACCTTATTCCCGCGTGCAGTAGATAGTCCCAGGGGAGTTGGGGAGTAGGCGCGCACCTCCTGCCAGATCACGGCAGCCGTAGTGGCACGCCTGCGAGTGAGAGGCTGTGCACTATGAGGCACATGTGCTAAAGAAGGCGGTGAGCCTTGTACTCACGCCTGCCACTTCCACGAAACGCATGACAACGCCACCAAAATAAAAAACCCAGGTGCACTAGACCCAGGGAAACCTCGGCAATAGACGCGCAACTCCGGGAAAGCACGGGCGACGGAGTGGCATGCGTGAGAGTTAGAGGCTGTGCAAGGTGTAAGGGCTAAGCCTTGTACTCACGCCTGCCACTTCCACGAAACACATCACCACGCGGCCAAAACGGATTCCCGGGTGCAGTAGATAGTCCCAGGGGAGTTGGAGAGTAGTCGGGAACCTCCTGCCAAGTCACGGCAGCCGTAGTGGCACGCCTGCGAGTGAGAGGCTGTGCACTGTTAGGCACATGTGCTAAAGAAGGCGGTGAGTCTTGTACTCACGCCTGCCACTTTCTCGGAACACAGCACCACGCGGCCAAAACTTATTCCCGGGTGCAGTAAATAGTCCCAGGGGAGTTGGGGAGTAGGCGCGCACCTCCTGCCAGATCACGGCAGCCGTAGTGGCATGCCTGCGAGTGAGAGGCTGTGCACTATGAGGCACATGTGCTAAAGAAGGCGGTGAGCCTTGTACTCACGCCTGCCACTTCCACGAAACGCATGACAACGCCACCAAAATGAAATCCCAGCTGCACTGCACCCAGGGAAACCTCGGCAATAGACGCGAAACTCCGGGAAAGCACGGGCGACGGAGTGGCATGAGTGAGAGTGAGAGGCTGTGCAAGGTGTAAGGGCTGAGCCTTGTAGTCACGCCTGCCACTTCCACGAAACACATCACCACGCAGCCAAAACGGATTCCCGGGTGCAGTAGATAGTCCCAGGGGAGTTGGGGAGTAGGCGCCCACCTCCTGCCAAATCACGGCAGCCGTAGTGGCACGCCTGCGAGTGAGAGGCTGTGCACTATGAGGCACATGTGCTAAAGAAGGCGGTCAGTCTTGTACTCACCCCTGCCACTTCCACAAAACGCATCAGCACGCGGCCAAAATGAAATCCCACGTGCAATAGACCCAGGGAAACCTCGGCAATAGACGCGCAACTCCGGGAAAGCACGGGCGACGGAGTGGCATGCGTGAGAGTGAGAGACTGTCCAAGGTGTAAGGGCTAAGCCTTGTAGTCACGCCTGCCACTTCCACGAAACACATCACCACGCGGCCAAAAAGGATTCCCGGGTGTAGTAGATAGTCCCAGGGGAGTTGGAGAGTAGTCGAGCACCTCCTGCCAAATCACGGCAGCCATAGTGGCACGCCTGCGAGTGAGAGGCTGTGCACTGTGAGGCACATGTGCTAAAGAAGGCGGTGAGCCTTGTAGTCACGCCTGCCACTTCCACGAAACACATCCCCACGCGGCCAAAACTTATTCCCGGGTGAAGTAGATAGTCCCAGGGGAGTTGGGGAGTAGGCGCGCACCTCCTGCGAAATCACGGCAACCGTAGTGGCACGCCTGCGAGTGAGAGGCTGTGCACTGTGAGGCACATGTGCTAAAGAAGGCGGTGAGTCTTGTAGTCACGCCTGCCACTTCCACGAAACACATCACCACGCGGCCAAAACTTATTCCCGGGTGCAGTAGATAGTCCCAGGGGAGTTGGCAAGGAATCGCGCACCTCCTGCCAAATCACGCCAGCCGTAGTGGCACGCCTGCGAGTGAGAGGCTGTGCACTGTGAGGCACATGTGCTAAAGAAGGCGGTGAGTCTTGTAGTCACGCCTGCCACTTCCAAGAAACACATCACCACGCGGCCAAACCTTATTCCCGCGTGCAGTAGATAGTCCCAGGGGAGTTGGGGAGTAGGCGCGCACCTCCTGCCAGATCACGGCAGCCGTAGTGGCACGCCTGCGAGTGAGAGGCTGTGCACTATGAGGCACATGTGCCAAAGAAGGCGGTGAGCCTTGTACTCACGCCTGCCACTTCCACGAAACGCATGACAACGCCACCAAAATAAAATCCCAGGTGCACTAGACCCAGGGAAACGTCGGCAATAGACGCGCAACTCCGGGAAAGCACGGGCGACGGAGTGGCATGCGTGAGAGTTAGAGGCTGTGCAAGGTGTAAGGGCTAAGCCTTGTACTCACGCCTGCCACTTCCACGAAACACATCACCACGCGGCCAAAACGGATTCCCGGGTGCAGTAGATAGTCCCAGGGGAGTTGGAGAGTAGTCGGGAACCTCCTGCCAAGTCACGGCAGCCGTAGTGGCACGCCTGCGAGTGAGAGGCTGTGCACTGTTAGGCACATGTGCTAAAGAAGGCGTTGAGTCTTGTACTCACGCCTGCCACTTCCTCGGAACACAGCACCACGCGGCCAAAACTTATTCCCGGGTGCAGTAAATAGTCCCAGGGGAGTTGGGGAGTAGGCGCGCACCTCCTGCCAGATCACGGCAGCCGTAGTGGCACGCCTGCGAGTGAGAGGCTGTGCACTATGAGGCACATGTGCTAAAGAAGGCGGTGAGCCTTGTACTCACGCCTGCCACTTTCACGAAACGCATGACAACGCCACCAAAATGAAATCCCAGCTGCACTGCACCCAGGGAAACCTCGGCAATAGACGCGAAACTCCAGGAAAGCACGGGCGACGGAGTGGCATGCGTGAGAGTGAGAGGCTGTGCAAGGTGTAAGGGCTGAGCCTTGTAGTCACGCCTGCCACTTCCACGAAACACATCACCACGCAGCCAAAACGGATTCCCGGGTGCAGTAGATAGTCCCAGGGGAGTTGAGGAGTAGGCGCCCACCTCCTGCCAAATCACGGCAGCCGTAGTGGCACGCCTGCGAGTGAGAGGCTGTGCACTATGAGGCACATGTGCTAAAGAAGGCGGTCAGTCTTGTACTCACCCCTGCCACTTCCACAAAACGCATCAGCACGCGGCCAAAATGAAATCCCACGTGCAATAGACCCAGGGAAACCTCGGCAATAGACGCGCAACTCCGGGAAAGCACGGGCGACGGAGTGGCATGCGTGAGAGTGAGAGACTGTCCAAGGTGTAAGGGCTAAGCCTTGTAGTCACGCCTGCCACTTCCACGAAACACATCACCACGCGGCCAAAAAGGATTCCCGGGTGTAGTAGATAGTCCCAGGGGAGTTGGAGAGTAGTCGAGCACCTCCTGCCAAATCACGGCAGCCATAGTGGCACGCCTGCGAGTGAGAGGCTGTGCACTGTGAGGCACATGTGCTAAAGAAGGCGGTGAGCCTTGTAGTCACGCCTGCCACTTCCACGAAACACATCACCACGCGGCCAAAACTTATTCCCGGGTGCAGTAGATAGTCCCACGGGAGTTGGGGAATAGGCGCACACCTCCTACCAAATCACGGCAACCGTAGTGGCACGCCTGCGAGTGAGAGGCTGTCCACTGTGAGGCACATGTGCTAAAGAAGGCGGTGAGTCTTGTAGTCACGCCTGCCACTTCAACGAAACACATCACCACGCGGCCAAAACTTATTCCCGGGTGCAGTAGATAGTCCCAGGGGAGTTGGCAAGTAATCGCGCACCTCCTGCCAAATCACGGCAGCCGTAGTGGCACGCCTGCGAGTGAGAGGCTGTGCACTGTGAGGCACATGTGCTAAAGAAGGCGGTGAGTCTTGTAGTCACGCCTGCCACTTCCACGAAACACATCACCACGCGGCCAAACCTTATTCCCGCGTGCAGTAGATAGTCCCAGGGGAGTTGGGGAGTAGGCGCGCACCTCCTGCCAGATCACGGCAGCCGTAGTGGCACGCCTGCGAGTGAGAGGCTGTGCACTATGAGGCACATGTGCTAAAGAAGGCGGTGAGCCTTGTACTCACGCCTGCCCCTTCCACGAAACGCATGACAACGCCACCAAAATGAAATCCCAGGTGCACTAGACCCAGGGAAACCTCGGCAATAGACGCGCAACTCCGAGAAAGCACGGGCAACGGAGTGGCATGCGTGAGAGTTAGAGGCTGTGCAAGGTGTAAGGGCTAAGCCTTGTACGCACGCCTGCCACTTCCACGAAACACATCACCACGCGACCAAAACTTATTCCCGGGTGAAGTAGATAGTCCCAGGGGAGTTGGGGAGTAGGCGCGCACCTCCTGCCAAATCACGGCAACCGTAGTGGCACGCCTGCGAGTGAGAGGCTGTGCACTATGAGGCACATGTGCTAAAGAAGGCGGTGAGTCTTTTTAGTCACGCCTGCCACTTCCACGAAACACATCACCACGCGGCCAAAACTTATTCCCGGGTACAGTAGATAGTCCCAGGGGAGTTGGCAAGGAATCGCGCACCTCCTGCCAAATCACGCCAGCCGTAGTGGCACGCCTGCGACTGAGAGGCTGTGCACTGTGAGGCACATGTGCTAAAGAAGGCGGTGAGTCTTGTAGTCACGCCTGCCACTTCCACGAAACACATCACCACGCGGCCAAACCTTATTCCCGCGTGCAGTAGATAGTCCCAGGGGAGTTGGGGAGTAGGCGCGCACCTCCTGCCAGATCACGGCAGCCGTAGTGGCACGCCTGCGAGTGAGAGGCTGTGCACTATGAGGCACATGTGCTAAAGAAGGCGGTGAGCCTTGTACTCACGCCTGCCATTTCCACGAAACGCATGACAACGCCACCAAAATGAAATCCCAGGTGCACTAGACCCAGGGAAACCTCGGCAATAGACGCGCAACTCCGGGAAAGCACGGGCGACGGAGTGGCATGCGTGAGAGTGAGAGACTGTCCAAGGTGTAAGGGCTAAGCCTTGTAGTCACGCCTGCCACTTCCACGAAACACATCACCACGCGGCCAAAAAGGATTCCCGGGTGTAGTAGATAGTCCCAGGGGAGTTGGAGAGTAGTCGAGCACCTCCTGCCAAATCACGGCAGCCATAGTGGCACGCCTGCGAGTGAGAGGCTGTGCACTGTGAGGCACATGTGCTAAAGAAGGCGGTGAGCCTTGTAGTCACGCCTGCCACTTCCACGAAACACATCACCACGCGGCCAAAACTTATTCCCGGGTGCAGTAGATAGTCCCAGGGGAGTTGGGGAATAGGCGCGCACCTCCTACCAAATCACGGCAACCGTAGTGGCACGCCTGCGAGTGAGAGGCTGTCCACTGTGAGGCACATGTGCTAAAGAAGGCGGTGAGTCTTGTAGTCACGCCTGCCACTTCCACGAAACACATCACCACGCGGCCAAAACTTATTCCCGGGTGCAGTAGATAGTCCCAGGGGAGTTGGCAAGTAATCGGGCACCTCCTGCCAAATCACGGCAGCCGTAGTGGCACGCCTGCGAGTGAGAGGCTGTGCACTGTGAGGCACATGTGCTAAAGAAGGCGGTGAGTCTTGTAGTCACGCCTGCCACTTCCACGAAACACATCACCACGCGGCCAAACCTTATTCCCGCGTGCAGTAGATAGTCCCAGGGGAGTTGGGGAGTAGGCGCGCACCTCCTGCCAGATCACGGCAGCCGTAGTGGCACGCCTGCGAGTGAGAGGCTGTGCACTATGAGGCACATGTGCTAAAGAAGGCGGTGAGCCTTGTACTCACGCCTGCCACTTCCACGAAACGCATGACAACGCCACCAAAATAAAAAACCCAGGTGCACTAGACCCAGGGAAGCCTCGGCAATAGACGCGCAACTCCGGGAAAGCACGGGCGACGGAGTGGCATGCGTGAGAGTTAGAGGCTGTGCAAGGTGTAAGGGCTAAGCCTTGTACTCACGCCTGCCACTTCCACGAAACACATCACCACGCGGCCAAAACGGATTCCCGGGTGCAGTAGATAGTCCCAGGGGAGTTGGAGAGTAGTCGGGAACCTCCTGCCAAGTCACGGCAGCCGTAGTGGCACGCCTGCGAGTGAGAGGCTGTGCACTGTTAGGCACATGTGCTAAAGAAGGCGGTGAGTCTTGTACTCACGCCTGCCACTTCCTCGGAACACAGCACCACGCGGCCAAAACTTATTCCCGGGTGCAGTAAATAGTCCCAGGGGAGTTGGGGAGTAGGCGCGCACCTCCTGCCAGATCACGGCAGCCGTAGTGGCACGCCTGCGAGTGAGAGGCTGTGCACTATGAGGCACATGTGCTAAAGAAGGCGGTGAGCCTTGTACTCACGCCTGCCACTTCCACGAAACGCATGACAACGCCACCAAAATGAAATCCCAGCTGCACTGCACCCAGGGAAACCTCGGCAATAGACGCGAAACTCCGGGAAAGCACGGGCGACGGAGTGGCATGAGTGAGAGTGAGAGGCTGTGCAAGGTGTAAGGGCTGAGCCTTGTAGTCACGCCTGCCACTTCCACGAAACACATCACCACGCAGCCAAAACGGATTCCCGGGTGCAGTAGATAGTCCCAGGGGAGTTGGGGAGTAGGCGCCCACCTCCTGCCAAATCACGGCAGCCGTAGTGGCACGCCTGCGAGTGAGAGGCTGTGCACTATGAGGCACATGTGCTAAAGAAGGCGGTCAGTCTTGTACTCACCCCTGCCACTTCCACAAAACGCATCAGCACGCGGCCAAAATGAAATCCCACGTGCAATAGACCCAGGGAAACCTCGGCAATAGACGCGCAACTCCGGGAAAGCACGGGCGACGGAGTGGCATGCGTGAGAGTGAGAGACTGTCCAAGCTGTAAGGGCTAAGCCTTGTAGTCACGCCTGCCACTTCCACGAAACACATCACCACGCGGCCAAAAAGGATTCCCGGGTGTAGTAGATAGTCCCAGGGGAGTTGGAGAGTAGTCGAGCACCTCCTGCCAAATCACGGCAGCCATAGTGGCACGCCTGCGAGTGAGAGGCTGTGCACTGTGAGGCACATGTGCTAAAGAAGGCGGTGAGCCTTGTAGTCACGCCTGCCACTTCCACGAAACACATCACCACGCGGCCAAAACTTATTCCCGGGTGCAGTAGATAGTCCCAGGGGAGTTGGGGAATAGGCGCGCAACTCCTACCAAATCACGGCAACCGTAGTGGCACGCCTGCGAGTGAGAGGCTGTCCACTGTGAGGCACATGTGCTAAAGAAGGCGGTGAGTCTTGTAGTCACGCCTGCCACTTCCACGAAACACATCACCACGCGGCCAAAACTTATTCCCGGGTGCAGTAGATAGTCCCAGGGGAGTTGGCAAGTAATCGCGCACCTCCTGCCAAATCACGGCAGCCGTAGTGGCACGCCTGCGAGTGAGAGGCTGTGGACAGTGAGGCACATGTGCTAAAGAAGGCGGTGAGTCTTGTAGTCACGCCTGCCACTTCCACGAAACACATCATCACGCGGCCAAACCTTATTCCCGCGTGCAGTAGATAGTCCCAGGGGAGTTGTGGAGTAGGCGCGCACCTCCTCCCAGATCACGGCAGCCGTAGTGGCACGCCTGCGAGTGAGAGGCTGTGCACTATGAGGCACATGTGCTAAAGAAGGCGGTGAGCCTTGTACTCACGCCTGCCCCTTCCACGAAACGCATGACAACGCCACCAAAATGAAATCCCAGGTGCACTAGGCCCAGGGAAACCTCGGCAATAGACGCGCAACTCCGAGAAAGCACGGGCGACGGAGTGGCATGCGTGAGAGTTAGAGGCTGTGCAAGGTGTAAAGGCTAAGCCTTGTACTCACGCCTGCCACTTCCACGAAACACATCATTACGCGACCAAAACTTATTCCCGGGTGAAGTAGATAGTCCCAGGGGAGTTGGGGAGTAGGCGCGCACCTCCTGCCAAATCACGGCAACCGTAGTGGCACGCCTGCGAGTGAGAGGCTGTGCACTATGAGGCACATGTGCTAAGGAAGGCGGTGAGTCTTGTAGTCACGCCTGCCACTTCCACGAAACACATCACCACGCGGCCAAAACTTATTCCCGGGTGCAGTAGATAGTCCCAGGGGAGTTGGCAAGGAATCGCGCACCTCCTGCCAAATCACGCCAGCCGTAGTGGCACGCCTGCGAGTGAGAGGCTGTGCACTGTGAGGCACATGTGCTAAAGAAGGCGGTGAGTCTTGTAGTCACGCCTGCCACTTCCACGAAACACATCACCACGCGGCCAAACCTTATTCCCGCGTGCAGTAGATAGTCCCAGGGGAGTTGGGGAGTAGGCGCGCACCTCCTGCCAGATCACGGCAGCCGTAGTGGCACGCCTGCGAGTGAGAGGCTGTGCACTATGAGGCACATGTGCTAAAGAAGGCGGTGAGCCTTGTACTCACGCCTGCCACTTCCACGAAACGCATGACAACGCCACCAAAATGAAATCCCAGGTGCACTAGACCCAGGGAAACCTCGGCAATAGACGCGCAACTCCGGGAAAGCACGGGCGACGGAGTGGCATGCGTGAGAGTTAGAGGCTGTGCAAGGTGTAAGGGCTAAGCCTTGTACTCACGCCTGCCACTTCCACGAAACACATCACCACGCGGCCAAAACGGATTCCCGGGTGCAGTAGATAGTCCCAGGGGAGTTGGAGAGTAGTCGGGAACCTCCTGCCAAGTCACGGCAGCCGTAGTGGCACGCCTGCGAGTGAGAGGCTGTGCACTGTTAGGCACATGTGCTAAAGAAGGCGGTGAGTCTTGTACTCACGCCTGCCACTTCCTCGGAACACAGCACCACGCGGCCAAAACTTATTCCCGGGTGCAGTAAATAGTCCCAGGGGAGTTGGGGAGTAGGCGCGCACCTCCTGCCAGATCACGGGAGCCGTAGTGGCACGCCTGCGAGTGAGAGGCTGTGCACTATGAGGCACATGTGCTAAAGAAGGCGGTGAGCCTTGTACTCACGCCTGCCACTTCCACGAAACGCATGACAACGCCACCAAAACGAAATCCCAGCTGCACTGCACCCAGGGAAACCTCGGCAATAGACGCGAAACTTCGGGAAAGCACGGGCGACGGAGTGGCATGCGTGAGAGTGAGAGGCTGTGCAAGGTGTAAGGGCTGAGCCTTGTAGTCACGCCTGCCACTTCCACGAAACACATCACCACGCAGCCAAAACGGATTCCCGGGTGCAGTAGATAGTCCCAGGGGAGTTGGGGAGTAGGCGCGCACCTCCTGCCAAATCACGGCAGCCGTAGTGGCACGCCTGCGAGTGAGAGGCTGTGCACTATGAGGCACATGTGCTAAAGAAGGCGGTCAGTCTTGTACTCACCCCTGCCACTTCCACAAAACGCATCAGCACGCGGCCAAAATGAAATCCCAGGTGCAATAGACCCAGGGAAACCTCGGCAATAGACGCGCAACTCCGGGAAAGCACGGGCGACGGAGTGGCATGCGTGAGAGTGAGAGACTGTCCAAGGTGTAAGGGCTAAGCCTTGTAGTCACGCCTGCCCCTTCCACGAAACACATCACCACGCGGCCAAAAAGGATTCCCGGGTGTAGTAGATAGTCCCAGGGGAGTTGGAGAGTAGTCGAGCACCTCCTGCCAAATCACGGCAGCCATAGTGGCACGCCTGCGAGTGAGAGGCTGTGCACTGTGAGGCACATGTGCTAAAGAAGGCGGTGAGCCTTGTAGTCACGCCTGCCACTTCCACGAAACACATCACCACGCGGCCAAAACTTATTCCCGGGTGCAGTAGATAGTCCCAGGGGAGTTGGGGAATAGGCGCGCACCTCCTACCAAGTCACGGCAACCGTAGTGGCACGCCTGCGAGTGAGAGGCTGTCCACTGTGAGGCACATGTGCTAAAGAAGGCGGTGAGTCTTGTAGTCACGCCTGCCACTTCCACGAAACACATCACCACGCGGCCAAAACTTATTCCCGGGTGCAGTAGATAGTCCCAGGGGAGTTGGCAAGTAATCGCGCACCTCCTGCCAAATCACGGCAGCCGTAGTGGCACGCCTGCGAGTGAGAGGCTGTGCACTGTGAGGCACATGTGCTAAAGAAGGCGGTGAGTCTTGTAGTCACGCCTGCCACTTCCACGAAACACATCACCACGCGGCCAAACCTTATTCCCGCGTGCAGTAGATAGTCCCAGGGGAGTTGGGGAGTAGGCGCGCACCTCCTGCCAGATCACGGCAGCCGTAGTGGCACGCCTGCGAGTGAGAGGCTGTGCACTATGAGGCACATGTGCTAAAGAAGGCGGTGAGCCTTGTACTCACGCCTGCCATTTCCACGAAACGCATGACAACGCCACCAAAATGAAATCCCAGGTGCACTAGACCCAGGGAAACCTCGGCAATAGACGCGCAACTCCGGGAAAGCACGGGCGACGGAGTGGCATGCGTGAGAGTGAGAGACTGTCCAAGGTGTAAGGGCTAAGCCTTGTAGTCACGCCTGCCACTTCCACGAAACACATCACCACGCGGCCAAAAAGGATTCCCGGGTGTAGTAGATAGTCCCAGGGGAGTTGGAGAGTAGTCGAGCACCTCCTGCCAAATCACGGCAGCCATAGTGGCACGCCTGCGAGTGAGAGGCTGTGCACTGTGAGGCACATGTGCTAAAGAAGGCGGTGAGCCTTGTAGTCACGCCTGCCACTTCCACGAAACACATCACCACGCGGCCAAAACTTATTCCCGGGTGCAGTAGATAGTCCCAGGGGAGTTGGGGAATAGGCGCGCACCTCCTACCAAATCACGGCAACCGTAGTGGCACGCCTGCGAGTGAGAGGCTGTCCACTGTGAGGCACATGTGCTAAAGAAGGCGGTGAGTCTTGTAGTCACGCCTGCCACTTCCACGAAACACATCACCACGCGGCCAAAACTTATTCCCGGGTGCAGTAGATAGTCCCAGGGGAGTTGGCAAGTAATCGGGCACCTCCTGCCAAATCACGGCAGCCGTAGTGGCACGCCTGCGAGTGAGAGGCTGTGCACTGTGAGGCACATGTGCTAAAGAAGGCGGTGAGTCTTGTAGTCACGCCTGCCACTTCCACGAAACACATCACCACGCGGCCAAACCTTATTCCCGCGTGCAGTAGATAGTCCCAGGGGAGTTGGGGAGTAGGCGCGCACCTCCTGCCAGATCACGGCAGCCGTAGTGGCACGCCTGCGAGTGAGAGGCTGTGCACTATGAGGCACATGTGCTAAAGAAGGCGGTGAGCCTTGTACTCACGCCTGCCACTTCCACGAAACGCATGACAACGCCACCAAAATAAAAAACCCAGGTGCACTAGACCCAGGGAAGCCTCGGCAATAGACGCGCAACTCCGGGAAAGCACGGGCGACGGAGTGGCATGCGTGAGAGTTAGAGGCTGTGCAAGGTGTAAGGGCTAAGCCTTGTACTCACGCCTGCCACTTCCACGAAACACATCACCACGCGGCCAAAACGGATTCCCGGGTGCAGTAGATAGTCCCAGGGGAGTTGGAGAGTAGTCGGGAACCTCCTGCCAAGTCACGGCAGCCGTAGTGGCACGCCTGCGAGTGAGAGGCTGTGCACTGTTAGGCACATGTGCTAAAGAAGGCGGTGAGTCTTGTACTCACGCCTGCCACTTCCTCGGAACACAGCACCACGCGGCCAAAACTTATTCCCGGGTGCAGTAAATAGTCCCAGGGGAGTTGGGGAGTAGGCGCGCACCTCCTGCCAGATCACGGCAGCCGTAGTGGCACGCCTGCGAGTGAGAGGCTGTGCACTATGAGGCACATGTGCTAAAGAAGGCGGTGAGCCTTGTACTCACGCCTGCCACTTCCACGAAACGCATGACAACGCCACCAAAATGAAATCCCAGCTGCACTGCACCCAGGGAAACCTCGGCAATAGACGCGAAACTCCGGGAAAGCACGGGCGACGGAGTGGCATGAGTGAGAGTGAGAGGCTGTGCAAGGTGTAAGGGCTGAGCCTTGTAGTCACGCCTGCCACTTCCACGAAACACATCACCACGCAGCCAAAACGGATTCCCGGGTGCAGTAGATAGTCCCAGGGGAGTTGGGGAGTAGGCGCCCACCTCCTGCCAAATCACGGCAGCCGTAGTGGCACGCCTGCGAGTGAGAGGCTGTGCACTATGAGGCACATGTGCTAAAGAAGGCGGTCAGTCTTGTACTCACCCCTGCCACTTCCACAAAACGCATCAGCACGCGGCCAAAATGAAATCCCACGTGCAATAGACCCAGGGAAACCTCGGCAATAGACGCGCAACTCCGGGAAAGCACGGGCGACGGAGTGGCATGCGTGAGAGTGAGAGACTGTCCAAGGTGTAAGGGCTAAGCCTTGTAGTCACGCCTGCCACTTCCACGAAACACATCACCACGCGGCCAAAAAGGATTCCCGGGTGTAGTAGATAGTCCCAGGGGAGTTGGAGAGTAGTCGAGCACCTCCTGCCAAATCACGGCAGCCATAGTGGCACGCCTGCGAGTGAGAGGCTGTGCACTGTGAGGCACATGTGCTAAAGAAGGCGGTGAGCCTTGTAGTCACGCCTGCCACTTCCACGAAACACATCACCACGCGGCCAAAACTTATTCCCGGGTGCAGTAGATAGTCCCAGGGGAGTTGGGGAATAGGCGCGCAACTCCTACCAAATCACGGCAACCGTAGTGGCACGCCTGCGAGTGAGAGGCTGTCCACTGTGAGGCACATGTGCTAAAGAAGGCGGTGAGTCTTGTAGTCACGCCTGCCACTTCCACGAAACACATCACCACGCGGCCAAAACTTATTCCCGGGTGCAGTAGATAGTCCCAGGGGAGTTGGCAAGTAATCGCGCACCTCCTGCCAAGTCACGGCAGCCGTAGTGGCACGCCTGCGAGTGAGAGGCTGTGGACAGTGAGGCACATGTGCTAAAGAAGGCGGTGAGTCTTGTAGTCACGCCTGCCACTTCCACGAAACACATCATCACGCGGCCAAACCTTATTCCCGCGTGCAGTAGATAGTCCCAGGGGAGTTGGGGAGTAGGCGCGCACCTCCTCCCAGATCACGGCAGCCGTAGTGGCACGCCTGCGAGTGAGAGGCTGTGCACTATGAGGCACATGTGCTAAAGAAGGCGGTGAGCCTTGTACTCACGCCTGCCCCTTCCACGAAACGCATGACAACGCCACCAAAATGAAATCCCAGGTGCACTAGGCCCAGGGAAACCTCGGCAATAGACGCGCAACTCCGAGAAAGCACGGGCGACGGAGTGGCATGCGTGAGAGTTAGAGGCTGTGCAAGGTGTAAAGGCTAAGCCTTGTACTCACGCCTGCCACTTCCACGAAACACATCATTACGCGACCAAAACTTATTCCCGGGTGAAGTAGATAGTCCCAGGGGAGTTGGGGAGTAGGCGCGCACCTCCTGCCAAATCACGGCAACCGTAGTGGCACGCCTGCGAGTGAGAGGCTGTGCACTATGAGGCACATGTGCTAAGGAAGGCGGTGAGTCTTGTAGTCACGCCTGCCACTTCCACGAAACACATCACCACGCGGCCAAAACTTATTCCCGGGTGCAGTAGATAGTCCCAGGGGAGTTGGCAAGGAATCGCGCACCTCCTGCCAAATCACGCCAGCCGTAGTGGCACGCCTGCGAGTGAGAGGCTGTGCACTGTGAGGCACATGTGCTAAAGAAGGCGGTGAGTCTTGTAGTCACGCCTGCCACTTCCACGAAACACATCACCACGCGGCCAAACCTTATTCCCGCGTGCAGTAGATAGTCCCAGGGGAGTTGGGGAGTAGGCGCGCACCTCCTGCCAGATTACGGCAGCCGTAGTGGCACGCCTGCGAGTGAGAGGCTGTGCACTATGAGGCACATGTGCTAAAGAAGGCGGTGAGCCTTGTACTCACGCCTGCCACTTCCACGAAACGCATGACAACGCCACCAAAATGAAATCCCAGGTGCACTAGACCCAGGGAAACCTCGGCAATAGACGCGCAACTCCGGGAAAGCACGGGCGACGGAGTGGCATGCGTGAGAGTTAGAGGCTGTGCAAGGTGTAAGGGCTAAGCCTTGTACTCACGCCTGCCACTTCCACGAAACACATCACCACGCGGCCAAAACGGATTCCCGGGTGCAGTAGATAGTCCCAGGGGAGTTGGAGAGTAGTCGGGAACCTCCTGCCAAGTCACGGCAGCCGTAGTGGCACGCCTGCGAGTGAGAGGCTGTGCACTGTTAGGCACATGTGCTAAAGAAGGCGGTGAGTCTTGTACTCACGCCTGCCACTTCCTCGGAACACAGCACCACGCGGCCAAAACTTATTCCCGGGTGCAGTAAATAGTCCCAGGGGAGTTGGGGAGTAGGCGCGCACCTCCTGCCAGATCACGGCAGCCGTAGTGGCACGCCTGCGAGTGAGAGGCTGTGCACTATGAGGCACATGTGCTAAAGAAGGCGGTGAGCCTTGTACTCACGCCTGCCACTTCCACGAAACGCATGACAACGCCACCAAAACGAAATCCCAGCTGCACTGCACCCAGGGAAACCTCGGCAATAGACGCGAAACTTCGGGAAAGCACGGGCGACGGAGTGGCATGCGTGAGAGTGAGAGGCTGTGCAAGGTGTAAGGGCTGAGCCTTGTAGTCACGCCTGCCACTTCCACGAAACACATCACCACGCAGCCAAAACGCATTCCCGGGTGCAGTAGATAGTCCCAGGGGAGTTGGGGAGTAGGCGCGCACCTCCTGCCAAATCACGGCAGCCGTAGTGGCACGCCTGCGAGTGAGAGGCTGTGCACTATGAGGCACATGTGCTAAAGAAGGCGGTCAGTCTTGTACTCACCCCTGCCACTTCCACAAAACGCATCAGCACGCGGCCAAAATGAAATCCCAGGTGCAATAGACCCAGGGAAACCTCGGCAATAGACGCGCAACTCCGGGAAAGCACGGGCGACGGAGTGGCATGCGTGAGAGTGAGAGACTGTCCAAGGTGTAAGGGCTAAGCCTTGTAGTCACGCCTGCCGCTTCCACGAAACACATCACCACGCGGCCAAAAAGGATTCCCGGGTGTAGTAGATAGTCCCAGGGGAGTTGGAGAGTAGTCGAGCACCTCCTGCCAAATCACGGCAGCCATAGTGGCACGCCTGCGAGTGAGAGGCTGTGCACTGTGAGGCACATGTGCTAAAGAAGGCGGTGAGCCTTGTAGTCACGCCTGCCACTTCCACGAAACACATCACCACGCGGCCAAAACTTATTCCCGGGTGCAGTAGATAGTCCCAGGGGAGTTGGGGAATAGGCGCGCACCTCCTACCAAATCACGGCAACCGTAGTGGCACGCCTGCGAGTGAGAGGCTGTCCACTGTGAGGCACATGTGCTAAAGAAGGCGGTGAGTCTTGTAGTCACGCCTGCCACTTCCACGAAACACATCACCACGCGGCCAAAACTTATTCCCGGGTGCAGTAGATAGTCCCAGGGGAGTTGGCAAGTAATCGCGCACCTCCTGCCAAATCACGGCAGCCGTAGTGGCACGCCTGCGAGTGAGAGGCTGTGCACTGTGAGGCACATGTGCTAAAGAAGGCGGTGAGTCTTGTAGTCACGCCTGCCACTTCCACGAAACACATCACCACGCGGCCAAACCTTATTCCCGCGTGCAGTAGATAGTCCCAGGGGAGTTGGGGAGTAGGCGCGCACCTCCTGCCAGATCACGGCAGCCGTAGTGGCACGCCTGCGAGTGAGAGGCTGTGCACTATGAGGCACATGTGCTAAAGAAGGCGGTGAGCCTTGTACTCACGCCTGCCCCTTCCACGAAACGCATGACAACGCCACCAAAATGAAATCCCACGTCCACTAGACCCAGGGAAACCTCGGCAATAGACGCGTAACTCCGGGAAAGCACGGGCGACGGAGTGGCATGCGTGAGAGTTAGAGGCTGTGCAAGGTGTAAGGGCTAAGCCTTGTACTCACGCCTGCCACTTCCACGAAACACATCACCACGCGACCAAAACTTATTCCCGGGTGAAGTAGATAGTCCCAGGGGAGTTGGGGAGTAGGCGCGCACCTCCTGCCAAATCACGGCAACCGTAGTGGCACGCCTGCGAGTGAGAGGCTGTGCACTATGAGGCACATGTGCTAAAGAAGGCGGTGAGTCTTGTAGTCACGCCTGCCACTTCCACGAAACACATCACCACGCGGCCAAAACTTATTCCCGGGTGCAGTAGATAGTCCCAGGAGAGTTGGCAAGGAATCGCGCACCTCCTGCCAAATCACGCCAGCCGTAGTGGCACGCCTGCGAGTGAGAGGCTGTGCACTGTGAGGCACATGTGCTAAAGAAGGCGGTCAGTCTTGTAGTCACGTCTGCCACTTCCACGAAACACATCACCACGCGGCCAAACCTTATTCCCGCGTGCAGTAGATAGTCCCAGGGGAGTTGGGGAGTAGGCGCGCACCTCCTGCCAGATCACGGCAGCCGTAGTGGCACGCCTGCGAGTGAGAGGCTGTGCACTATGAGGCACATGTGCTAAAGAAGGCGGTGAGCCTTGTACTCAAGCCTGCCACTTCCACGAAACGCATGACAACGCTACCAAAATGAAATCCCAGGTGCACTAGACCCAGGGAAACCTCGGCAATAGACGCGCAACTCCGGGAAAGCACGGGCGACGGAGTGGCATGCGTGAGAGTTAGAGGCTGTGCAAGGTGTAAGGGCTAAGTCTTGTACTCACGCCTGCCACTTCCACGAAACACATCACCACGCGGCCAAAACGGATTCCCGGGTGCAGTAGATAGTCCCAGGGGAGTTGGAGAGTAGTCGGGAACCTCCTGCCAAGTCACGGCAGCCGTAGTTGCACGCCTGCGAGTGAGAGGCTGTGCACTGTTAGGCACATGTGCTAAAGAAGGCGGTGAGTCTTGTACTCACGCCTGCCACTTCCTCGGAACACAGCACCACGCGGCCAAAACTTATTCCCGGGTGCAGTAAATAGTCCCAGGGGAGTTGGGGAGTAGGCGCGCACCTCCTGCCAGATCACGGCAGCCGTAGTGGCACGCCTGTGAGTGAGAGGCTGTGCACTATGAGGCACATGTGCTAAAGAAGGCGGTGAGCCTTGTACTCACGCCTGCCACTTCCACGAAACGCATGACAACGCCACCAAAATGAAATCCCAGCTGCACTGCACCAAGGGAAACCTCGGCAATAGACGCGAAACTCCGGGAAAGCACGGGCGACGGAGTGGCATGCGTGAGAGTGAGAGGCTGTGCAAGGTGTAAGGGCTGAGCCTTGTAGTCACGCCTGCCACTTCCACGAAACACATCACCACGCGGCCAAAACGGATTCCCGGGTGCAGTAGATAGTCCCAGGGGAGTTGGGGAGTAGGCGCGCACCTCCTGCCAAATCACGGCAGCCGTAGTGGCACGCCTGGGAGTGAGAGGCTGTGCACTATGAGGCACATGTGCTAAAGAAGGCGGTCAGTCTTGTACTCACCCCTGCCACTTCCACAAAACGCATCAGCACGCGGCCAAAATGAAATCCCAGGTGCAATAGACCCAGGGAAACCTCGGCAATAGACGCGCAACTCCGGGAAAGCACGGGCGACGGAGTGGCATGGGTGAGAGTGAGAGACTGTCCAAGGTGTAAGGGCTAAGCCTTGTAGTCACGCCTGCCACTTCCACGAAACACATCACCACGCGGCCAAAAAGGATTCCCGGGTGTAGTAGATAGTCCCAGGGGAGTTGGAGAGTAGTCGAGCACCTCCTGCCAAATCACGGCAGCCATAGTGGCACGCCTGCGAGTGAGAGGCTGTGCACTGTGAGGCACATGTGCTAAAGAAGGCGGTGGGCCTTGTAGTCACGCCTGCCACTTCCACGAAACACATCACCACGCGGCCAAAACTTATTCCCGGGTGCAGTAGATAGTCCCAGGGGAGTTGGGGAATAGGCGCGCACCTCCTACCAAATCACGGCAACCGTAGTGGCACGCCTGCGAGTGAGAGGCTGTCCACTGTGCGGCACATGTGCTAAAAAAGGCGGTGAGTCTTGTAGTCACGCCTGCCACTTCCACGAAACACATCACCACGCGGCCAAAACTTATTCCCGGGTGCAGTAGATAGTCCCAGGGGAGTTGGCAAGAAATCGCGCACCTCCTGCCAAATCACGGCAGCCGTAGTGGCACGCCTGCGAGTGAGAGGCTGTGCACTGTGAGACACATGTGCTAAAGAAGGCGGTGAGTCTTGTAGTCACGCCTGCCACTTCCACGAAACACATCACCACGCGGCCAAACCTTATTCCCGCGTGCAGTAGATAGTCCCAGGGGAGTTGGGGAGTAGGCGCGCACCTCCTGCCAGATCACGGCAGCCGTAGTGGCACGCCTGCGAGTGAGAGGCTGTGCACTATGAGGCACATGTGCTGAAGAAGGCGGTGAGCCTTGTACTCACGCCTGCCCCTTCCACGAAACGCATGACAACGCCACCAAAATGAAATCCCAGGTGCACTAGACCCAGGGAAACCTCGGCAATAGACGCGCAACTCCGGGAAAGCACGGGCGACGGAGTGGCATGCGTGAGAGTGAGAGGCTGTGCAAGGTGTAAGGGCTGAGCCTTGTAGTCACGTTTGCCACTTCCACGAAACACATCACCACGCGACCAAAACTTATTCCCGGGTGAAGTAGATAGTCCCAGGGGAGTTGGGGAGTAGGCGCGCACCTCCTACCAAATCACGGCAACCGTAGTGGCACGCCTGCGAGTGAGAGGCTGTGCACTATTAGGCACATGTGCTAACGAAGGCGGTGAGTCTTGTAGTCACGCGTGCCACTTCCACGAAACACATCACCACGCGGCCAAAACTTATTCCCGGGTGCAGTAGATAGTCCCAGGGGAGTTGGCAAGGAATCGCGCACCTCCTGCCAAATCACGCCAGCCGTAGTGGCACGCCTGCGAGTGAGAGGCTGTGCACTGTGAGGCACATGTGCTAAAGAAGGCGGTGAGTCTTGTAGTCACGCCTGCCACTTCCACGAAACACATCACCACGCGGCCAAACCTTATTCCCGCGTGCAGTAGATAGTCCCAGGGGAGTTGGGGAGTAGGCGCGCACCTCCTGCCAGATCACGGCAGCCGTAGTGGCACGCCTGCGAGTGAGAGGCTGTGCACTATGAGGCACATGTGCTAAAGAAGGCGGTGAGCCTTGTACTCACGCCTGCCACTTTTACGAAACGCATGACAACGCCACCAAAATGAAATCCCAGGTGCACTAGACCCAGGGAAACCTCGGCAATAGACGCGCAACTCCGGGAAAGCACGGGCGACGGAGTGGCATGCGTGAGAGTTAGAGGCTGTGCAAGGTGTAAGGGCTAAGCCTTGTACTCACGCCTGCCACTTCCACGAAACACATCACCACGCGGCCAAAACGGATTCCCGGGTGCAGTAGATAGTCGCAGGGGAGTTGGAGAGTAGTCGGGAACCTCCTGCCAAGTCACGGCAGCCGTAGTGGCACGCCTGCGAGTGAGAGGCTGTGCACTGTTAGGCACATGTGCTAAAGAAGGCGGTGAGTCTTGTACTCACGCCTGCCACTTCCTCGGAACACAGCACCACGCGGCCAAAACTTATTCCCGGGTGCAGTAAATAGTCCCAGGGGAGTTGGGGAGTAGGCGCGCACCTCCTGCCAGATCACGGCAGCCGTAGTGGCACGCCTGCGAGTGAGAGGCTGTGCACTATGAGGCACATGTGCTAAAGAAGGCGGTGAGACTTGTACTCACGCCTGCCACTTCCACGAAACGCATGACAACGCCACCAAAATGAAATCCCAGCTGCACTGCACCCAGGGAAACCTCGGCAATAGACGCGAAACTCCGGGAAAGCACGGGCGACGGAGTGGCATGCGTGAGAGTGAGAGGCTGTGCAAGGTGTAAGGGCTGAGCCTTGTAGTCACGCCTGCCACTTCCACGAAACACATCACCACGCGGCCAAAACGGATTCCCGGGTGCAGTAGATAGTCCCAGGGGAGTTGGGGAGTAGGCGCGCACCTCCTGCCAAATCACGGCAGCCGTAGTGGCACGCCTGCGAGTGAGAGGCTGTGCACTATGAGGCACATGTGCTAAAGAAGGCGGTCAGTCTTGTACTCACCCCTGCCACTTCCACAAAACGCATCAGCACAGGGCCAAAATGAAATCCCAGGTGCAATAGACCCAGGGAAACCTCGGCAATAGACGCGCAACTCCGGGAAAGCACGGGCGACGGAGTGGCATGCGTGAGAGTGAGAGACTGTCCAAGGTGTAAGGGCTAAGCCTTGTAGTCACGCCTGCCACTTCCACGAAACACATCACCACGCGGCCAAAAAGGATTCCCGGGTGTAGTAGATAGTCCCAGGGGAGTTGGAGAGTAGTCGAGCACCTACTGCCAAATCACGGCAGCCATAGTGGCACGCCTGCGAGTGAGAGGCTGTGCACTGTGAGGCACATGTGCTAAAGAAGGCGGTGAGCCTTGTAGTCACGCCTGCCACTTCCACGAAACACATCACCACGCGGCCAAAACTTATTCCCGGGTGCAGTAGATAGTCCCAGGGGAGTTGGGGAATAGGCGCGCACCTCCTACCAAATCACGGCAACCGTAGTGGCACGCCTGCGAGTGAGAGGCTGTCCACTGTGAGGCACATGTGCTTAAGAAGGCGGTGAGTCTTGTAGTCACGCCTGCCACTTCCACGAAACACATCACCACGCGGCCAAAACTTATTCCCGGGTGCAGTAGATAGTCCCAGGGGAGTTGGCAAGTAATCGCGCACCTCCTGCCAAGTCACGGCAGCCGTAGTGGCACGCCTGCGAGTGAGAGGCTGTGCACTGTGAGGCACATGTGCTAAAGAAGGCGGTGAGTCTTGTAGTCACGCCTGCCACTTCCACGAAACACATCACCACGCGGCCAAACCTTATTCCCGCGTGCAGTAGATAGTCCCAGGGGAGTTGGGGAGTAGGCGCGCACCTCCTGCCAGATCACAGCAGCCGTAGTGGCACGCCTGCGAGTGAGAGGCTGTGCACTATGAGGCACATGTGCTAAAGAAGGCGGTGAGCCTTGTACTCACGCCTGCCCCTTCCACGAAACGCATGACAACGCCACCAAAATGAAATCCCAGGTGCACTAGACCCAGGGAAACCTCGGCAATAGACGCGCAACTCCGAGAAAGCACGGGCGACGGAGTGGCATGCGTGAGAGTTAGAGGCTGTGGAAGGTGTAAGGGCTAAGCCTTGTACTCACGCCTGCCACTTCCACGAAACACATCACCACGCGACCAAAACTTATTCCCGGGTGAAGTAGATAGTCCCAGGGGAGTTGGAAAGTAGGCGCGCACCTCCTGGCAAATCACGGCAACCGTAGTGGCACGCCTGCGAGTGAGAGGCTGTGCACTATGAGGCACATGTGCTAAAGAAGGCGGTGAGTCTTGTAGTCACGCCTGCCACTTCCACGAAACACATCACCACGCGGCCAAAACTTATTCCCGGGTGCAGTAGATAGTCCCAGGGGAGTTGGCAAGGAATCGCGCACCTCCTGCCAAATCACGCCAGCCGTAGTGGCACGCCTGCGAGTGAGAGGCTGTGCACTGTGAGGCACATGTGCTAAAGAAGGCGGTGAGTCTTGTAGTCACGCCTGCCACTTCCACGAAACACATCACCACGCGGCCAAACCTTATTCCCGCGTGCAGTAGATAGTCCCAGGGGAGTTGGGGAGTAGGCGCGCACCTGCTGCCAGATCACGGCAGCCGTAGTGGCACGCCTGCGAGTGAGAGGCTGTGCACTATGAGGCACATGTGCTAGAGAAGGCGGTGAGCCTTGTACTCACGCCTGCCACTTCCACGAAACGCATGACAACGCCACCAAAATGAAATCCCAGGTGCACTAGACCCAGGGAAACCTCGGTAATAGACGCGCAACTCCGGGAAAGCACGGGTGACGGAGTGGCATGCGTGAGAGTTAGAGGCTGTGCAAGGTGTAAGGGCTAAGCCTTGTACTCACGCCTGCCACTTCCACGAAACACATCACCACGCGGCCAAAACGGATTCCCGGGTGCAGTAGATAGTCCCAGGGGAGTTGGAGAGTAGTCGGGAACCTCCTGCCAAGTCACGGCAGCCGTAGTGGCACGCCTGCGAGTGAGAGGCTGTGCACTGTTAGGCACATGTGCTAAAGAAGGCGGTGAGTCTTGTACTCACGCCTGCCACTTCCTCGGAACACAGCACCACGCGGCCAAAACTTATTCCCGGGTGCAGTAAATAGTCCCAGGGGAGTTGGGGAGTAGGCGCGCACATCCTGCCAGATCACGGCAGCCGTAGTTGCACGCCTGCGAGTGAGAGGCTGTGCACTATGAGGCACATGTGCTAAAGAAGGCGGTGAGCCTTGTACTCACGCCTGCCACTTCCACGAAACGCATGACAACGCCACCAAAATGAAATCCCAGCTGCACTGCACCCAGGGAAACCTCGGCAATAGACGCGACACTCCGGGAAAGCACGGGCGACGGAGTGGCATGCGTGAGAGTGAGAGGCTGTGCAAGGTGTAAGGGCTGAGCCTTGTAGTCACGCCTGCCACTTCCACGAAACACATCACCACGCAGCCAAAACGGATTCCCGGGTGCAGTAGATAGTCCCAGGGGAGTTGGGGAGTAGGCGCCCACCTCCTGCCAAATCACGGCAGCCGTAGTGGCACGCCTGCGAGTGAGAGGCTGTGCACTATGAGCCACATGTGCTAAAGAAGGCGGTCAGTCTTGTACTCACCCCTGCCACTTCCACAAAACGCATCAGCACGCGGCCAAAATGAAATCCCAGGTGCAATAGACCCAGGGAAACCTCGGCAATAGACGCGCAACTCCGAGAAAGCACGGGCGACGGAGTGGCATGCGTGAGAGTTAGAGGCTGTGCAAGGTGTAAGGGCTAAGCCTTGTACTCACGCCTGCCACTTCCACGAAACACATCACCACGCGGCCAAAACGGATTCCCGGGTGCAGTAGATAGTCCCAGGGGAGTTGGAGAGTAGTCGGGAACCTCCTGCCAAGTCACGGCAGCCGTAGTGGCACGCCTGCGAGTGAGAGGCTGTGCACTGTGAGGCACATGTGCTAAAGAAGGCGGTGAGTCTTGTAGTCACGCCTGCCACTTCCACGAAACACATCACCACGCGGCCAAACCTTATTCCCGCGTGCAGTAGATAGTCCCAGGGGAGTTGGGGAGTAGGCGCGCACCTCCTGCCAGATCACGGCAGCCGTAGTGGCACGCCTGCGAGTGAGAGGCTGTGCACTATGAGGCACATGTGCTAAAGAAGGCGGTGACCCTTGTACTCACGCCTGCCCCTTCCACGAAACGCATGACAACGCCACCAAAATGAAATCCCAGGTGCACTAGACCCAGGGAAACCTCGGCAATAGACGCGCAACTCCGAGAAAGCACGGGCGACGGAGTGGCATGCGTGAGAGTTAGAGGCTGTGCAAGGTGTAAGGGCTAAGCCTTGTACTCACGCCTGCCACTTCCACGAAACACATCACCACGCGGCCAAAACGGATTCCCGGGTGCAGTAGATAGTCCCAGGGGAGTTGGAGAGTAGTCGGGAACCTCCTTCCAAGTCACGGCAGCCGTAGTGGCACGCCTGCGAGTGAGAGGCTGTGCACTGTGAGGCACATGTGCTAAAGAAGGCGGTGAGTCTTGTAGTCACGCCTGCCACTTCCACGAAACACATCACCACGCGGCCAAACCTTATTCCCGCGTGCAGTAGATAATCCCAGGGGAGTTGGGGAGTAGGCGCGCACCTCCTGCCAGATCACGGCAGCCGTAGTGGCACGCCTGCGAGTCAGAGGCTGTGCACTATGAGGCACATGTGCTAAAGAAGGCGGTGAGCCTTGTACTCACGCCTGCCCCTTCCACGAAACGCATGACAACGCCACCAAAATGAAATCCCAGGTGCACTAGACCCAGGGAAACCTCGGCAATAGACGCGCAACTCCGTGAAAGCACGGGCGACGGAGTGGCATGCGTGAGAGTTAGAGGCTGTGCAAGGTGTAAGGGCTAAGCCTTGTACTCACGCCTGCCACTTCCACGAAACACATCACCACGCGACCAAAACTTATTCCCGGGTGAAGTAGATAGTCCCAGGGGAGTTGGGGAGTAGGCGCGCACCTCCTGCCAAATCACGGCAGCCGTAGTGGCACGCCTGCGAGTGAGAGGCTGTGCACTGTGAGGCACATGTGCTAAAGAAGGCGGTGAGTCTTGTACTCACGCCTGCCACTTCCACGAAACGCATCAGCACGCCGCCAAAATGAAATCCCAGGTGCACTAGACCCAGGGAAACTTCGGCAATAGACGCGCAACTCCGGGAAAGCACGGGCGACGGAGTGGCATGCGTGAGAGTGAGAGACTGTCCAAGGTGTAAGGGCTAAGCCTTGTAGTCACGCCTGCCACTTCCACGAAACACATCACCACGCGGCCAAAAAGGATTCCCGGGTGCAGTAGATAGTCCCAGGGGAGTTGCAGAGTGTTCGGGCACCTCCTGCCACATCACGACAGCCATAGTGGCACGCCTGCGAGTGAGAGGCTGTGCACTGTGAGGCACATGTGCTAAAGAAGGCGGTGAGCCTTGTAGTCACGCCTGCCACTTCCACGAAACACATAACCACGCGGCCAAAAAGGATTCCCGGGTGCAGTAGATAGTCCCAGGGGAGTTGGAGAGTAGTCGAGCACCTCCTGCCACATCACGGCAGCCATAGTGTCACGCCTGCGAGTGGGAGGCTGTGCACTGTGAGGCACATGTGCTAAAGAAGGCGGTGAGCCTTGTAGTCACGCCTGCCACTTCCACGAAACACATCACCACGCGACCAAAACTTATTCCCGGGTGAAGTAGATAGTCCCAGGGGAGTTGGGGAGTAGGCGCGCACCTCCTGCCAAATCACGGCAACCGTAGTGGCACGCCTGCGAGTGAGAGGCTGTCCACTGTGAGGCACATGTGCTAAAGAAGGCGGTGAGTCTTGTAGTCACGCCTGCCACTTCCACGAAACACATCACCACGCGGCCAAAACTTATTCCCGGGTGAAGTAGATAGTCCCAGGGGAGTTGGCGAGTAATCGCGCACCTCCTGCCAAATCACGGCAGCCGTATTGGCACGCCTGCGAGTGAGAGGCTGTGCACTGTGAGGCACATGTGCTAAAGAAGGCGGTGAGTCTTGTAGTCACGCCTGCCACTTCCACGAAACACATCACCACGCGGCCAAACCTTATTCCCGCGTGCAGTAGATAGTCCCAGGGGAGTTGGGGAGTAGGGGCGCACCTCCTGCCAGATCACGGCAGCCGTAGTGGCACGCCTGCGAGTGAGAGGCTGTGCACTATGAGGCAAATGTGCTAAAGAAGGCGGTGAGCCTTGTACTCACGCCTGCCACTTCCACGAAACGCATGACAACGCCACCAAAATGAAATCCCAGGTGCACTAGACCCAAGGAAACCTCGGCAATAGACGCGCAACTCCGAGAAAGCACGGGCGACGGAGTGGCATGCGTGAGAGTTAGAGGCTGTGCAAGGTGTAAGGGCTAAGCCTTGTACTCACGCCTGCCACTTCCACGAAACACATCACCACGCGGCCAAAACGGATTCCCGGGTGCAGTAGATAGTCCCAGGGGAGTTGGAGAGTAGTCGGGAACCTCCTGCCAAGTCACGGCAGCCGTAGTGGCACGCCTGCGAGTGAGAGGCTGTGCACTGTGAGGCACATGTGCTAAAGAAGGCGGTGAGTCTTGTAGTCACGCCTGCCACTTCCACGAAACACATCACCACGCGGCCAAACCTTATTCCCGCGTGCAGTAGATAGTCCCAGGGGAGTTGGGGAGTACGCGCGCACCTCCTGCCAGATCACGGAAGCCGTAGTGGCACGCCTGCGAGTGAGAGGCTGTGCACTATGAGGCACATGTGCTAAAGAAGGCGGTGAGCCTTGTACTCACGCCTGCCCCTTCCACGAAACGCATGACAACGCCACCAAAATGAAATCCCAGGTGCACTAGACCCAGGGAAACCTCGGCAATAGACGCGCAACTCCGAGAAAGCACGGGCGACGGAGTGGCATGCGTGAGAGTTAGAGGCTGTGCAAGGTGTAAGGGCTAAGCCTTGTACTCACGCCTGCCACTTCCACGAAACACATCACCACGCGGCCAAAACGGATTCCCGGGTGCAGTAGATAGTCCCAGGGGAGTTGGAGAGTAGTCGGGAACCTCCTGCCAAGTCACGGCAGCCGTAGTGGCACGCCTGCGAGTGAGAGGCTGTGCACTGTGAGGCACATGTGCTAAAGAAGGCGGTGAGTCTTGTAGTCACGCCTGCCACTTCCACGAAAGACATCACCACGCGGCCAAACCTTATTCCCGCGTGCAGTAGATAGTCCCAGGGGAGTTGGGGAGTAGGCGCGCACCTCCTGCCAGATCACGGCAGCCGTAGTGGCACGCCTGCGAGTCAGAGGCTGTGAACTATGAGGCACATGTGCTAAAGAAGGCGGTGAGCCTTGTACTCACGCCTGCCCCTTCCACGAAACGCATGACAACGCCACCAAAATGAAATCCCAGGTGCACTAGACCCAGGGAAACCTCGGCAATAGACGCGCAACTCCGAGAAAGCACGGGCGACGGAGTGGCATGCGTGAGAGTTAGAGGCTGTGCAAGGTGTAAGGGCTAAGCCTTGTACTCACGCCTGCCACTTCCACGAAACACATCACCACGCGACCAAAACTTATTCCCGGGTGAAGTAGATAGTCCCAGGGGAGTTGGGGAGTAGGCGCGCACCTCCTGCCAAATCACGGCAGCCGTAGTGGCACGCCTGCGAGTGAGAGGCTGTGCACTGTGAGGCACATGTGCTAAAGAAGGCGGTGAGTCTTGTACTCACGCCTGCCACTTCCACGAAACGCATCAGCACGCCGCCAAAATGAAATCCCAGGTGCAATACACCCAGGGAAACCTCGGCAATAGACGCGCAACTCCGGGAAAGCACGGGCGACAAAGTGGCATGCGTGAGAGTGAGAGACTGTCCAAGGTGTAAGGGCTAAGCCTTGTAGTCACGCCTGCCACTTCCACGAAACACATAACCACGCGGCCAAAAAGGATTCCCGGGTGCAGTAGATAGTCCCAGGGGAGTTGCAGAGTAGTCGAGCACCTCCTGCCAAATCACGGCAGCCATAGTGGCACGCCTGCGAGTGAGAGGCTGTGCACTGTGAGGCACATGTGCTAAAGAAGGCGGTGAGCCTTGTAGTCACGCCTGCCACTTCCACGAAACACATCACCACGCGGTCAAAAAGGATTCCCGGGTGCAGTAGATAGTCCCAGGGGACTTGGAGAGTAGTCGAGCACCTCCTGCCTCATCACGGCAGCCATAGCGTCACGCCTGCGAGTGAGAGGCTGTGCACTGTGAGGCACATGTGCTAAAGAAGGCGGTGAGCCTTGTAGTCACGCCTGCCACTTCCACGAAACACATCACCACGCGACCAAAACTTATTCCCGGGTGAAGTAGATAGTCCCAGGGGAGTTGGGGAGTAGGCGCGCACCTCCTGCCAAATCACGGCAACCGTAGTGGCACGCCTGCGAGTGAGAGGCTGTCCACTGTGAGGCACATGTGCTAAAGAAGGCGGTGAGTCTTGTAGTCACGCCTGCCACTTCTACGAAACACATCACCACGCGGCCAAAACTTATTCCCGGGTGAAGTAGATAGTCCCAGGGGAGTTGGCGAGTAATCGCGCACCTCCTGCCAAATCACGGCAGCCGTAGTGGCACGCCTGCGAGTGAGAGGCTGTGCACTGTGAGGCACATGTGCTAAAGAAGGCGGTGAGTCTTGTAGTCACGCCTGCCACTTCCACGAAACACATCACCACGCGGCCAAACCTTATTCCCGCGTGCAGTAGATAGTCCCAGGGGAGTTGGGGAGTAGGCGCGCACCTCCTGCCAGATCACGGCAGCCGTAGTGGCACGCCTGCGAGTGAGAGGCTGTGCACTATGAGGCACATGTGCTAAAGAAGGCGGTGAGCCTTGTACTCACGCCTGCCACTTCCACGAAACGCATGACAACGCCACCAAAATGAAATCCCAGGTGCACTAGACCCAGGGAAACCTCGGCAATAGACGCGCAACTCCGAGAAAGCACGGGCGACGGAGTGGCATGCGTGAGAGTTAGAGGCTGTGCAAGGTGTAAGGGCTAAGCCTTGTACTCACGCCTGCCACTTCCACGAAACACATCACCACGCGGCCAAAACGGATTCCCGGGTGCAGTAGATAGTCCCAGGGGAGTTGGAGAGTAGTCGGGAACCTCCTGCCAAGTCACGGCAGCCGTAGTGGCACGCCTGCGAGTGAGAAGCTGTGCACTGTGAGGCACATGTGCTAAAGAAGGCGGTGAGTCTTGTAGTCACGCCTGCCACTTCCACGAAACACATCACTACGCGGCCAAACCTTATTCCCGCGTGCAGTAGATAGTCCCAGGGGAGTTGGGGAGTAGGCGCGCACCTTCTGCCAGATCACGGCAGCCGTAGTGGCACGCCTGCGAGTGAGAGGCTGTGCACTATGAGGCACATGTGCTAAAGAAGGCGGTGAGCCTTGTACTCACGCCTGCCCCTTCCACGAAACGCATGACAACGCCACCAAAATGAAATCCCAGGTGCACTAGACCCAGGGAAACCTCGGCAATAGACGCGCAACTCCGAGAAAGCACGGGCGACGGAGTGGCATGCGTGAGAGTTAGAGGCTGTGCAAGGTGTAAGGGCTAAGCCTTGTACTCACGCCTGCCACTTCCACGAAACACATCACCACGCGGCCAAAACGGATTCCCGGGTGCAGTAGATAGTCCCAGGGGAGTTGGAGAGTAGTCGGGAACCTCCTGCCAAGTCACGGCAGCCGTAGTGGCACGCCTGCGAGTGAGAGGCTATGCACTGTGAGGCACATGTGCTAAAGAAGGCGGTGAGTCTTGTAGTCACGCCTGCCACTTCCACGAAACACATCACCACGCGGCCAAACCTTATTCCCGCGTACAGTAGATAATCCCAGGGGAGTTGGGGAGTAGGCGCGCACCTCCTGCCAGATCACGGCAGCCGTAGTGGCACGCCTGCGAGTCAGAGGCTGTGCACTATGAGGCACATGTGCTAAAGAAGGCGGTGAGCCTTGTACTCACGCCTGCCCCTTCCACGAAACGCATGACAACGCCACCAAAATGAAATCCCAGGTGCACTAGACCCAGGGAAACCTCGGCAATAGACGCGCAACTCCGAGAAAGCACGGGCGACGGAGTGGCATGCGTGAGAGTTAGAGGCTGTGCAAGGTGTAAGGGCTAAGCCTTGTACTCACGCCTGCCACTTCCACGAAACACATCACCACGCGGCCAAAACGGATTCCCGGGTGCAGTAGATAGTCCCAGGGGAGTTGGAGAGTAGTCGGGAACCTCCTTCCAAGTCACGGCAGCCGTAGTGGCACGCCTGCGAGTGAGAGGCTGTGCACTGTGAGGCACATGTGCTAAAGAAGGCGGTGAGTCTTGTAGTCACGCCAGCCACTTCCACGAAACACATCACCACGCGGCCAAACCTTATTCCCGCGTGCAGTAGATAATCCCAGGGGAGTTGGGGAGTAGGCGCGCACCTCCTGCCAGATCACGGCAGCCGTAGTGGCACGCCTGCGAGTGAGAGGCTGTGCACTATGAGGCACATGTGCTAAAGAAGGCGGTGAGCCTTGTACTCACGCCTGCCCCTTCCACGAAACGCATGACAACGCCACCAAAATGAAATCCCAGGTGCACTAGACCCAGGGAAACCTCGGCAATAGACGCGCAACTCCGAGAAAGCACGGGCGACGGAGTGGCATGCGTGAGAGTTAGAGGCTGTGCAAGGTGTAAGGGCTAAGCCTTGTACTCACGCCTGCCACTTCCACGAAACACATCACCACGCGGCCAAAACGGATTCCCGGGTGCAGTAGATAGTCCCAGGGGAGTTGGAGAGTAGTCGGGAACCTCCTGCCAAGTCACGGCAGCCGTAGTGGCACGCCTGCGAGTGAGAGGCTGTGCACTGTGAGGCACATGTGCTAAAGAAGGCGGTGAGTCTTGTAGTCACGCCTGCCACTTCCACGAAACACATCACCACGCGGCCAAACCTTATTCCCGCGTGCAGTAGATAGTCCCAGGGGAGTTGGGGAGTAGGCGCGCACCTCCTGCCAGATCACGGCAGCCGTAGTGGCACGCCTGCGAGTGAGAGGCTGTGCACTATGAGGCAAATGTGCTAAAGAAGGCGGTGAGCCTTGTACTCACGCCTGCCACTTCCACGAAACGCATGACAACGCCACCAAAATGAAATCCCAGGTGCACTAGACCCAAGGAAACCTCGGCAATAGACGCGCAACTCCGAGAAAGCACGGGCGACGGAGTGGCATGCGTGAGAGTTAGAGGCTGTGCAAGGTGTAAGGGCTAAGCCTTGTACTCACGCCTGCCACTTCCACGAAACACATCACCACGCGGCCAAAACGGATTCCCGGGTGCAGTAGATAGTCCCAGGGGAGTTGGAGAGTAGTCGGGAACCTCCTGCCAAGTCACGGCAGCCGTAGTGGCACGCCTGCGAGTGAGAGGCTGTGCACTGTGAGGCACATGTGCTAAAGAAGGCGGTGAGTCTTGTAGTCACGCCTGCCACTTCCACGAAACACATCACCACGCGGCCAAACCTTATTCCCGCGTGCAGTAGATAGTCCCAGGGGAGTTGGGGAGTACGCGCGCACCTCCTGCCAGATCACGGAAGCCGTAGTGGCACGCCTGCGAGTGAGAGGCTGTGCACTATGAGGCACATGTGCTAAAGAAGGCGGTGAGCCTTGTACTCACGCCTGCCCCTTCCACGAAACGCATGACAACGCCACCAAAATGAAATCCCAGGTGCACTAGACCCAGGGAAACCTCGGCAATAGACGCGCAACTCCGAGAAAGCACGGGCGACGGAGTGGCATGCGTGAGAGTTAGAGGCTGTGCAAGGTGTAAGGGCTAAGCCTTGTAGTCACGCCTGCCACTTCCACGAAACACATCACCACGCGGCCAAAACGGATTCCCGGGTGCAGTAGATAGTCCCAGGGGAGTTGGAGAGTAGTCGGGAACCTCCTGCCAAGTCACGGCAGCCGTAGTGGCACGCCTGCGAGTGAGAGGCTGTGCACTGTGAGGCACATGTGCTAAAGAAGGCGGTGAGTCTTGTAGTCACGCCTGCCACTTCCACGAAAGACATCACCACGCGGCCAAACCTTATTCCTGCGTGCAGTAGATAATCCCAGGGGAGTTGGGGAGTAGGCGCGCACCTCCTGCCAGATCACGGCAGCCGTAGTGGCACGCCTGCGAGTGAGAGGCTGTGCACTATGAGGCACATGTGCTAAAGAAGGCGGTGAGCCTTGTACTCACGCCTGCCCCTTCCACGAAACGCATGACAACGCCACCAAAATGAAATCCCAGGTGCACTAGACCCAGGGAAACCTCGGCAATAGACGCGCAACTCCGAGAAAGCACGGGCGACGGAGTGGCATGCGTGAGAGTTAGAGGCTGTGCAAGGTGTAAGGGCTAAGCCTTGTACTCACGCCTGCCACTTCCACGAAACACATCACCACGCGGCCAAAACGGATTCCCGGGTGCAGTAGATAGTCCCAGGGGAGTTGGAGAGTAGTCGGGAACCTCCTGCCAAGTCACGGCAGCCGTAGTGGCACGCCTGCGAGTGAGAGGCTGTGCACTGTGAGGCACATGTGCTAAAGAAGGCGGTGAGTCTTGTAGTCACGCCTGCCACTTCCACGAAACACATCACCACGCGGCCAAACCTTATTCCCGCGTGCAGTAGATAGTCCCAGGGGAGTTGGGGAGTAGGCGCGCACCTCCTGCCAGATCACGGCAGCCGTAGTGGCACGCCTGCGAGTGAGAGGCTGTGCACTATGAGGCAAATGTGCTAAAGAAGGCGGTGAGCCTTGTACTCACGCCTGCCACTTCCACGAAACGCATGACAACGCCACCAAAATGAAATCCCAGGTGCACTAGACCCAAGGAAACCTCGGCAATAGACGCGCAACTCCGAGAAAGCACGGGCGACGGAGTGGCATGCGTGAGAGTTAGAGGCTGTGCAAGGTGTAAGGGCTAAGCCTTGTACTCACGCCTGCCACTTCCACGAAACACATCACCACGCGGCCAAAACGGATTCCCGGGTGCAGTAGATAGTCCCAGGGGAGTTGGAGAGTAGTCGGGAACCTCCTGCCAAGTCACGGCAGCCGTAGTGGCACGCCTGCGAGTGAGAGGCTGTGCACTGTGAGGCACATGTGCTAAAGAAGGCGGTGAGTCTTGTAGTCACGCCTGCCACTTCCACGAAACACATCACCACGCGGCCAAACCTTATTCCCGCGTGCAGTAGATAGTCCCAGGGGAGTTGGGGAGTACGCGCGCACCTCCTGCCAGATCACGGAAGCCGTAGTGGCACGCCTGCGAGTGAGAGGCTGTGCACTATGAGGCACATGTGCTAAAGAAGGCGGTGAGCCTTGTACTCACGCCTGCCCCTTCCACGAAACGCATGACAACGCCACCAAAATGAAATCCCAGGTGCACTAGACCCAGGGAAACCTCGGCAATAGACGCGCAACTCCGAGAAAGCACGGGCGACGGAGTGGCATGCGTGAGAGTTAGAGGCTGTGCAAGGTGTAAGGGCTAAGCCTTGTAGTCACGCCTGCCACTTCCACGAAACACATCACCACGCGGCCAAAACGGATTCCCGGGTGCAGTAGATAGTCCCAGGGGAGTTGGAGAGTAGTCGGGAACCTCCTGCCAAGTCACGGCAGCCGTAGTGGCACGCCTGCGAGTGAGAGGCTGTGCACTGTGAGGCACATGTGCTAAAGAAGGCGGTGAGTCTTGTAGTCACGCCTGCCACTTCCACGAAAGACATCACCACGCGGCCAAACCTTATTCCTGCGTGCAGTAGATAATCCCAGGGGAGTTGGGGAGTAGGCGCGCACCTCCTGCCAGATCACGGCAGCCGTAGTGGCACGCCTGCGAGTCAGAGGCTGTGCACTATGAGGCACATGTGCTAAAGAAGGCGGTGAGCCTTGTACTCACGCCTGCCCCTTCCACGAAACGCATGACAACGCCACCAAAATGAAATCCCAGGTGCACTAGACCCAGGGAAACCTCGGCAATAGACGCGCAACTCCGAGAAAGCACGGGCGACGGAGTGGCATGCGTGAGAGTTAGAGGCTGTGCAAGGTGTAAGGGCTAAGCCTTGTACTCACGCCTGCCACTTCCACGAAACACATCACCACGCGACCAAAACTTATTCCCGGGTGAAGTAGATAGTCCCAGGGGAGTTGGGGAGTAGGCGCGCACCTCCTGCCAAATCACGGCAGCCGTAGTGGCACGCCTGCGAGTGAGAGGCTGTGCACTGTGAGGCACATGTGCTAAAGAAGGCGGTGAGTCTTGTACTCACGCCTGCCACTTCCACGAAACGCATCAGCACGCCGCCAAAATGAAATCCCAGGTGCAATACACCCAGGGAAACCTCGGCAATAGATGCGCAACTCCGGGAAAGCACGGGCGACAAAGTGGCATGCGTGAGAGTGAGAGACTGTCCAAGGTGTAAGGGCTAAGCCTTGTAGTCACGCCTGCCACTTCCACGAAACACATCACCACGCGGCCAAAAAGGATTCCCGGGTGCAGTAGATAGTCCCAGGGGAGTTGCAGAGTAGTCGAGCACCTCCTGCCAAATCACGGCAGCCATAGTGGCACGCCTGCGAGTGAGAGGCTGTGCACTGTGAGGCACATGTGCTAAAGAAGGCGGTGAGCCTTGTAGTCACGCCTGCCACTTCCACGAAACACATCACCACGCGGTCAAAAAGGATTCCCGGGTGCAGTAGATAGTCCCAGGGGAGTTGGAGAGTAGTCGAGCACCTCCTGCCTCATCACGGCAGCCATAGTGTCACGCCTGCGAGTGAGAGGCTGTGCACTGTGAGGCACATGTGCTAAAGAAGGCGGTGAGCCTTGTAGTCACGCCTGCCACTTCCACGAAACACATCACCACGCGACCAAAACTTATTCCCGGGTGAAGTAGATAGTCCCAGGGGAGTTGGGGAGTAGGCGCGCACCTCCTGCCAAATCACGGCAACCGTAGTGGCACGCCTGCGAGTGAGAGGCTGTCCACTGTGAGGCACATGTGCTAAAGAAGGCGGTGAGTCTTGTAGTCACGCCTGCCACTTCTACGAAACACATCACCACGCGGCCAAAACTTATTCCCGGGTGAAGTAGATAGTCCCAGGGGAGTTGGCGAGTAATCGCGCACCTCCTGCCAAATCACGGCAGCCGTAGTGGCACGCCTGCGAGTGAGAGGCTGTGCACTGTGAGGCACATGTGCTAAAGAAGGCGGTGAGTCTTGTAGTCACGCCTGCCACTTCCACGAAACACATCACCACGCGGCCAAACCTTATTCCCGCGTGCAGTAGATAGTCCCAGGGGAGTTGGGGAGTAGGCGCGCACCTCCTGCCAGATCACGGCAGCCGTAGTGGCACGCCTGCGAGTGAGAGGCTGTGCACTATGAGGCACATGTGCTAAAGAAGGCGGTGAGCCTTGTACTCACGCCTGCCACTTCCACGAAACGCATGACAACGCCACCAAAATGAAATCCCAGGTGCACTAGACCCAGGGAAACCTCGGCAATAGACGCGCAACTCCGAGAAAGCACGGGCGACGGAGTGGCATGCGTGAGAGTTAGAGGCTGTGCAAGGTGTAAGGGCTAAGCCTTGTACTCACGCCTGCCACTTCCACGAAACACATCACCACGCGGCCAAAACGGATTCCCGGGTGCAGTAGATAGTCCCAGGGGAGTTGGAGAGTAGTCGGGAACCTCCTGCCAAGTCACGGCAGCCGTAGTGGCACGCCTGCGAGTGAGAGTCTGTGCACTGTGAGGCACATGTGCTAAAGAAGGCGGTGAGTCTTGTAGTCACGCCTGCCACTTCCACGAAACACATCACCACGCGGCCAAACCTTATTCCCGCGTGCAGTAGATAGTCCCAGGGGAGTTGGGGAGTAGGCGCGCACCTCCTGCCAGATCACGGCAGCCGTAGTGGCACGCCTGCGAGTGAGAGGCTGTGCACTATGAGGCACATGTGCTAAAGAAGGCGGTGAGCCTTGTACTCACGCCTGCCCCTTCCACGAAACGCATGACAACGCCACCAAAATGAAATCCCAGGTGCACTAGACCCAGGGAAACCTCGGCAATAGACGCGCAACTCCGAGAAAGCACGGGCGACGGAGTGGCATGCGTGAGAGTTAGAGGCTGTGCAAGGTGTAAGGGCTAAGCCTTGTACTCACGCCTGCCACTTCCACGAAACACATCACCACGCGGCCAAAACGGATTCCCGGGTGCAGTAGATAGTCCCAGGGGAGTTGGAGAGTAGTCGGGAACCTCCTTCCAAGTCACGGCAGCCGTAGTGGCACGCCTGCGAGTGAGAGGCTGTGCACTGTGAGGCACATGTGCTAAAGAAGGCGGTGAGTCTTGTAGTCACGCCTGCCACTTCCACGAAACACATCACCACGCGCACAAACCTTATTCCCGCGTGCAGTAGATAATCCCAGGGGAGTTGGGGAATAGGCGCGCACCTCCTGCCAGATCACGGCAGCCGTAGTGGCACGCCTGCGAGTGAGAGGCTGTGCACTATGAGGCACATGTGCTAAAGAAGGCGGTGAGCCTTGTACTCACGCCTGCCCCTTCCACGAAACGCATGACAACGCCACCAAAATGAAATCCCAGGTGCACTAGACCCAGGGAAACCTCGGCAATAGACGCGCAACTCCGAGAAAGCACGGGCGACGGAGTGGCATGCGTGAGAGTTAGAGGCTGTGCAAGGTGTAAGGGCTAAGCCTTGTACTCACGCCTGCCACTTCCACGAAACACATCACCACGCGACCAAAACTTATTCCCGGGTGAAGTACATAGTCCCAGGGGAGTTGGGGAGTAGGCGCGCACCTCCTGCCAAATCACGGCAGCCGTAGTGGCACGCCTGCGAGTGAGAGGCTGTGCACTGTGAGGCACATGTGCTAAAGAAGGCGGTGAGTCTTGTACTCACGCCTGCCACTTCCACGAAACGCATCAGCACGCCGCCAAAATGAAATCCCAGGTGCACTAGACCCAGGGAAACCTCGGCAATAGACGCGCAACTCCGGGAAAGCACGGGCGACGGAGTGGCATGCGTGAGAGTGAGAGACTGTCCAAGGTGTAAGGGCTAAGCCTTGTAGTCACGCCTGCCACTTCCACGAAACACATCACCACGCGGCCAAAAAGGATTCCCGGGTGCAGTAGATAGTCCCAGGGGAGTTGCAGAGTGTTCGGGCACCTCCTGCCACATCACGACAGCCATAGTGGCACGCCTGCGAGTGAGAGGCTGTGCACTGTGAGGCACATGTGCTAAAGAAGGCGGTGAGCCTTGTAGTCACGCCTGCCACTTCCACGAAACACATCACCACGCGGCCAAAAAGGATTCCCGGGTGCAGTAGATAGTCCCAGGGGAGTTGGAGAGTAGTCGAGCACCTCCTGCCACATCACGGCAGCCATAGTCTCACGCCTGCGAGTGAGAGGCTGTGCACTGTGAGGCACATGTGCTAAAGAAGGCGGTGAGCCTTGTAGTCACGCCTGCCACTTCCACGAAACACATCACCACGCGACCAAAACTTATTCCCGGG